>NC_056750.1:116268361-116568361 GCF_019279795.1 Protopterus annectens | reverse complement strand
CGCGAAGAAGGGCGCAATGGTGGTGCATCTAATTCTTGTAGTTCTGCTTCAAATAACACTAATTTTTACAACACACCAAGGATTTTGGCAGGAAGAGGGGAAACTAATAGTAGTGGAAGAAGTGAACAAGTGGATGCATCAAAATCGGCCAGTTCACCAGCTGGCAATGGACAAAGTGAATCTGCAATGGGCTTCCATAACTGGCTGAAGGTTAGTTTTCTGGCAGATTTTAAAAACAAAACAGCCAGATCCAAACCAGTTTCTGAAAGCTATAGAGTGAAACTGGTCAGGTTTGAAAAACTGCTCTACAAATATAAATCATTGGACATTGAAAATGCTTATTTAACTGAATGCATTTCTGAACATATAGTCCCCAAGGGACTAAGAATTTTTAAATTTCGCAATAATGTTGCGTTTGGTAGCAATATGTATAAAGAACTTGTAGAAATTTAAAACAGATGTGGGCTTGATGTATTAAGATGTATGGTAGTAGAAAACAACAGAGTGAAAGATGAATTGTTAAAGGAAGTAGAAATGTTAAATGAATGTATAAAAGATGATTTGATTCACACCATTCCTGAGGAAAGAGTGAAGTATGATAACATTCGGAGGGACATAGAGGGACAGTGCAATGAATTAATTAAACGTAAAGTTAAAAAACTTTAAATGAGTATAAGAATGATAGTGCATACCCTAAACCTAAGGTAGGAGGGAGGCATTGGGAATGGAGGAACAGCGAGGTAGGAAGAGGAAATGAAAATGTGAGGGTCAGTGAACGTGTGATAGATTTGGATGATTTTAGAGAGGATTTTTGTGAGGAACAGCCTTTAACGAGATCTGAAAGGTTAAAGAATAGGGATGGATACCAAAATGAAAGACGGGACTCGAATATTCGAGGGGAAGCAAGAAGGGGGAGGATGAGGTACCGAATATGGTTAGCACCAACCACCCCGACTTAGACATTTCAGACATTGTTCAAGATAAAATTAACATTTTTATATTTATTAAGTGTGATTTTAGTATTTATAATTTTAGTCATATAATTTTAACAAATGAACATTTTAGTTTACTAAGTAAGGGTATCAAATTTATTCCTTGGAACAAATGTGATCTTGCTAGAACATTAAAGGATGTAAAGGAATTTACTAGAAAAATTAATTTTCAAACCATTTTTAGTCAGAATATTAAATATGAACCAACAAGAATGACTAGGAGAAGTGTATTTAATCCCCCCTACATTCCCAGATAAAAAAACTTGGAAAATATAATAGAAAGAGGGGTTAGGGATAGTTTTAATAAGGTAAAATACAAAAATAACCTGAACCCACTTGAAAGTAAGACCTTAAAAGAAATTAGGGGTGACAAAAATCTAAGAATTATGAAACCAGACAACGGTGGTGGAATGGTTCTTATGGACAATATGACTTATGAGGGTAAAATGAATGAAATTTTGAGGGATCCTGATACATATTCCAATGTGTCTATAAATTAAATAAATATAGCGTACAGATGTATAGATATGGTACTAGAGGAATTATTGGTAGATGGTTTAATAGACAGTAAGACATATGGTTACTTAAAAGTGGAGAAGCCAAGAATACGCACCATGTTCGGGATTCCAAAAATACATAAGGATTAAATGAATCCACCCTTGCAACCAATAGTTTCGGATGAAGGATCTAAAACCTTACCACTTGCCAAGTTTATAGATGGGAAATTGAAGGTAATATGGGTAAAAAGGTGTAATATATTAAAAGACTCTTGGGGTTTTTTAATAGGTTTAAAACAGGATTCATGGAAAGAGCATCTAAGGTTTTTGACTACAGATGTAGTAGACTTGTTTTCAAGCATACCCCACGAACAAGGATTAAAATTACTGGAATAAATAGTGTTTGAAGACAACACTTTAAGCCATAATGAATGTACAGTAATTATGCAGTTGATTGATCTGGTTCTAAAGTACAACTTCATTTATTTTAAGGGAGAATACTTTCACCAGATAAAGGGAGTAGCAATGGGGGCAGCCTGCGCCCCTACATATGCAAATTTGGTATTGTCTAAATGGGACGAGAAATTTGTTTTACAATCACAATATAAGAGGTGTTGGATACAATATAAGAGATTTTTGGATGACATTTGTATTCTTTGGGTGGCACCGAGTGAACAGTTCCCATATTTATAGATTTTTTTAAATACAAGTACAGATTTTTTTTAGAATTCACTTATTCCTTGAGTGAAGATACCCTAGAATTCTTGGACATAGAAATATATAAAAAAGACAATACATTTCAGTCCAAGGTCTATAGGAAAAAGACCTATTCGAACTCTTACCTACACTATATGAGTGCTCATTCTATTATAAAAGAAATATAGTAAAAGGCCAGTATATTAGGTCATGTAGGATGTCTTCAAATGATGATGATTTTATGGAAGAAATGAACGTTCTTAGAAAAATGTTTAAGAATAGAAGTTATCTTGACTGGTTAATAGAAAAGATGGAGATAGAGGTGATGGAGGGTAGGAAGAGTACATTTAAACCTATATTGGGTATAGATGCTACTGAAAAGGAAGTAAATACAAGAAATGTGGATGAGAATGTCAGTAATGCATTGGTATTAGAGTACAATGCCACTTCAAGGATAGTGAGAGAAATAGTTGAAAATGAATGGAATAGATTCCTAGCTTTCACTGATTTGGACAACATCTCGAAAAGTAATTTAAAGGTAGTATATAAAAATTCCAATAATGTCAAAAAACTATTGGAAGGTAATACAGATACCCGATATCCTAATAGGAGAATAAAGAAAGGAACATTTAAATGTGGTCATTGTTCGCAATGCACCTATGTTATAAACAAAGAAGAAGTTTTTATAGAAAGTAGAAACATAAAGCTAGAAAGCAGGGACTTTAATAATTGTGATTCTAAAGGCGTTGTATACCTGGCATTGTGTAAGACATGCCAAGGTTTTTATGTTGGAAAAACAGAAAGGAAAGTAAAAAGGAGAATATACGAGCATATATATGACATACAGGTAAAAAAGGAAACAAATGCACTGATATAAGCACACTAAGGAATGCCCGGAGGCACAATTTACATTTTATGTTATTGAGAGAGTAGACAAAGATAAAAGGGGAGGGCTGTGGGAAGAAAGAATAGAATATAGGGAGCTGTACTGGCAACTAATACTAGAGGCAAACAAAGCCCCTGGTCTTACCGAAAATATTTCCATAGCCCCCTTTTGAAAATAAGATCAGCCGAATTGTGATATGTGTCTAATAGGAATTTCAGGAAAGTTGCTCAAACCTTATAAAGTGTCCTAAATGCTTTATAAACTCTCTACATACTTTCTACTAAATATCTTTTTTTGTTAAGTAATTTTTATTACAATGTTCCTATGAATGCAATTTTAATAACACGGTTTTTAATAAGTTTTTTTAATTAAAAAGTAATATGTTAATTATGTATTTTTAACATATGTATGTATTTATAGAGCAAACATATATTAAAATAGGCATTTTTAGAACACACTCTATGTAAGTTATGTTTTAAGGAAAAGGGAATGGTTTGTTATTTTGTTGTTTCTTGCAAAATCTTTGTATGGCCACTAGATGGTGCTAAATGGATTAGTTTTTGCAAAAGTATTTCTTTCATCAAAGGAAAGTTTCATTTCATTTTTTACTTATTTAGTATTTTTTAATTCACTCGCGCATTTTACCAAAATTGAACACAGTTTTAAAAGTGAATGGTTATTTATAATAAGATTATGTGATTTAATAATGTATTGGCGCACATCTTTAAATTTTTATCATGTAAAACATAAAATGTTAACATCAGGTTAAAGGCACAAAAGGACTTTTTTCACTTTTTCTCAATTACAAGTTGATTGCCTAGCAAAGGTGATTTGTTAATTGAAATATTGTGCTCTATAAAAGGTGTTAGCTTTGGAAGCAGCCCACATCTGATGAAGTAGGAGAAACGAAAACGTACTGTGTATTTGGAGGCGTTTATGTGAACTGTTTGTGGGTTGTGGATTAAACTTCTGTTTCCTGTGGCAGCTTCGGTTCTATGCTTTATTGTTTTACCTTCTGGGCCATCATACTGTCTAATTTCAAGGTTGTTTATCGTGTTGGTGACTGGGTTACCTTATTCATTTATAGTTTTTGTTGCTAGCCTTATGGAAGGTGAAACGAGCATGGAAGGTGACGACAGGACCAACAAGGAAGAGGTTGGTCAAACCAGGAAATTGATTGGGCAATTGTCCCAATTGATATATCTTTTGACTCCATTGAGCCAATCAATGGTTGACTGTGTTAACAGGGCGTTCTACGGGAGGAACCAGGAAGTAAATGGCTGGCAAAAACGGCGCGAAGAAGGGCGCAATGGTGGTGCATCTAATTCTTGTAGTTCTGCTTCAAATAACACTAATTTTTACAACACACCAAGGATTTTGGCAGGAAGAGGGGAAACTAATAGTAGTGGAAGAAGTGAACAAGTGGATGCATCAAAATCGGCCAGTTCACCAGCTGGCAATGGACAAAGTGAATCTGCAATGGGCTTCCATAACTGGCTGAAGGTTAGTTTTCTGGCAGATTTTAAAAACAAAACAGCCAGATCCAAACCAGTTTCTGAAAGCTATAGAGTGAAACTGGTCAGGTTTGAAAAACTGCTCTACAAATATAAATCATTGGACATTGAAAATGCTTATTTAACTGAATGCATTTCTGAAAATATAGTCCCCAAGGGACTAAGAATTTTTAAATTTCGCAATAATGTTGTGTTTGGTAGCAATATGTATAAAGAACTTGTAGAAATTTAAAACAGATGTGGGCTTGATGTATTAAGATGTATGGTAGTAGAAAACAACAGAGTGAAAGATGAATTGTTAAAGGAAGTAGAAATGTTAAATGAATGTATAAAAGATGATTTGATTCACACCATTCCTCAGGAAAGAGTGAAGTATGATAACATTCGGAGGGACATAGAGGGACAGTGCAATGAATTAATTAATCGTAAAGTTAAAAAACTTCAAATGAGTATAAGAATGATAGTGCATACCCTAAACCTAAGGTAGGAGGGAGGCATTGGGAATGGAGGAACAGTGAGGTAGGAAGAGGAAATGAAAATGTGAGGGTCAGTGAACGTGGGATAGATTTGGGTGATTTTAGAGAGGATGTTTGTGAGGAACAACCTTTAACGAGATCTGAAAGGTTAAAGAATAGGGATGGATACCAAAATGAAAGACAGGACTCGAATATTCGAGGGGAAGCAAGAAGGGGGAGGATGAGGTACTGAATATGGTTAGCACCAACCACCCCGACTTAGACATTTCAGACATTGTTCAAGATGAAATTAACATTTTTATATTTATTAAGTGTGATTTTAGTATTTATAATTTTAGTCATATAATTTTAACAAATGAACATTTTAGTTTACTAAGTAAGGGTATCAAATTTATTCCTTGGAACAAATGTGATCTTGCTAGAACATTAATGGATGTAAAGGAATTTACTAGAAAAATTAATTTTCAAACCATTTTTAGTCAGAATATTAAATATGAACCAACAAGAATGACTAGGAGAAGTGTATTTAATCCCCCCTACATTCCCATATAAAAAAACTTGGAAAATATAATAGAAAGAGGGGTTAGGGATAGTTTTAATAAGGTAAAATACAAAAATAACCTGAACCCACTTGAAAGTAAGACCTTAAAAGAAATTAGGGGTGACAAAAATCTAAGAATTATGAAACCAGACAACGGTGGTGGAATGGTTCTTATGGACAATATGACTTATGAGGGTAAAATGAATGAAATTTTGAGGGATCCTGATACATATTCCAATGTGTCTATAAATTAAATAAATATAGCGTACAGATGTATAGATATGGTACTAGAGGAATTATTGGTAGATGGTTTAATAGACAGTAAGACATATGGTTACTTAAAAGTGGAGAAGCCAAGAATACGCACCATGTTCGGGATTCCAAAAATACATAAGGATTAAATGAATCCACCCTTGCAACCAATAGTTTCGGCTGAAGGATCTAAAACCTTACCACTTGCCAAGTTTATAGATGGGAAATTGAAGGTAATATGGGTAAAAAGGTGTAATATATTAAAAGACTCTTGGGATTTTTTAATAGGTTTAAAACAGGATTCATGGAAAGAGCATCTAAGGTTTTTGACTATAGATGTAGTAGACTTGTTTTCAAGCATACCCCACGAACAAGGATTAAAATTACTGGAATAAATAGTGTTTGAAGACAACACTTTAAGCCATAATGAATGTACAGTAATTATGCAGTTGATTGATCTGGTTCTAAAGTACAACTTCATTTATTTTAAGGGAGAATACTTTTACCAGATAAAGGGAGTAGCAATGGGGGCAGCCTGCGCCCCTACATATGCAAATTTGGTATTGTCTAAATGGGACGAGAAATTTGTTTTACAATCACAATATAAGAGGTGTTGGATACAATATAAGAGATTTTTGGATGACATTTTATTCTTTGGGTGGCACCGAGTGAACAGTTCCCATATTTATAGATTTTTTTAAATACAAGTACAGATTTTTTTTAGAATTCACTTATTCCTTGAGTGAAGATACCCTAGAATTCTTGGACATAGAAATATATAAAAAAGACAATACATTTCAGTCCAAGGTCTATAGGAAAAGGACCTATTCGAACTCTTACCTACACTATATGAGTGCTCATTCTATTATAAAAGAAATATAGTAAAAGGCCAGTATATTAGGTCATGTAGGATGTCTTCAAATGATGATGATTTTATGGAAGAAATGAACGTTCTTAGAAAAATGTTTAAGAATAGAAGTTATCTTGACTGGTTAATAGAAAAGATGGAGATAGAGGTGATGGAGGGTAGGAAGAGTACATTTAAACCTATATTGGGTATAGATGCTACTGAAAAGGAAGTAAATACAAGAAATGTGGATGAGAATGTCAGTAATGCATTGGTATTAGAGTACAATGCCACTTCAAGGATAGTGAGAGAAATAGTTGAAAATGAATGGAATAGATTCCTAGCTTTCACTGATTTGGACAACATCTCGAAAAGTAATTTAAAGGTAGTATATAAAAATTCCAATAATGTCAAAAAACTATTGGAAGGTAATACAGATACCAGATATCCTAATAGGAGAATAAAGAAAGGAACATTTAAATGTGGTCATTGTTCGCAGTGCACCTATGTTATAAACAAAGAAGAAGTTTTTATAGAAAGTAGAAACATAAAGCTAGAAAGTAGGGACTTTAATAATTGTGATTCTAAAGGTGTGGTATACCTGGCATTGTGTAAGACATGCCAAGGTTTTTATGTTGGAAAAACAGAAAGGAAAGTAAAAAGGAGAATATACGAGCATATATATGACATACAGGTAAAAAAGGAAACAAATGCACTGATATAAGCACACTAAGGAATGCCCGGAGGCACAATTTACATATTATGTTATTGAGAGAGTAGACAAAGATAAAAGGGGAGGGCTGTGGGAAGAAAGAATAGAATATAGGGAGCTGTACTGGCAACTAATACTAGAGGCAAACAAAGCCCCTGGTCTTACCGAAAATATTTCCATAGCCCCCTTTTGAAAATAAGATCAGCCAAATTGTAATATGTGTCTAATAGGAATTTCAGGAAAGTTGCTCAAACCTTATAAAGTGTCCTAAATGCTTTATAAACTCTCTACATACTTTCTGCTAAACATCTTTTTTGTTAAGTAATTTTTATTACAATGTTCCTATGAATGCAATTTTAATAACACGGTTTTTAATAAGTTTTTTAATTAAACAGTAATATGTTAGTTATGTATTTTTAACATATGTATGTATTTATAGACCAAACATATATTAAAATAGGCATTTTTAGATCACACTCTATGTAAATTATGTTTTAAGGAAAAGGGAATGGTTTATTTTGTTGTTTCTTGCAAAATCTTTGTATGGCCACTAGATGGTGCTAAATGGATTAGTTTTTGCAAAAGTATTTATTTCATCAAAGGAAAGTTTCATTTCATTTTTTACTTATTTAGTATTTTTTAATTCATTCATGCATTTTACCAAAATTGAACACAGTTTTAAAAGTGAATGGTTATTTATAATAAGATTATGTGATTTAATAATGTATTGGCACACATCTTTAAATTTTTATCATGTAAAACATAAAATGTTAACATCAGGTTAAAAGCACAAAAGCACTTTTTTTCACTTTTTCTCAATTACAAGTTGATTGCTTAGCAAAGGTGATTTGTTAATTGAAATAATGTGCTCTATAAAAGGTGTTAGCTTTGGAAGCAGCCCACATCTGATGAAGTAGGAGAAACGAAAATGTACTGTGTATTTGGAGGCGTTTATGTGAACTGTTTGTGGCTTGTGGATTAAACTTCTGTTTCCTGTGGCAGCTTCAGTTCTATGCTTTATTGTTTTACCTTCTGGGTCATCATACTGTCTAATTTCAAGGTTGTTTATCGTGTTGGTGATCGGGTTACCTTATTCATTTATAGTTTTTGTTGCTAGCCTTATGGAAGGTAAAACGAGCATGGAAGGTGATGACAGGACCAACAAGGAAGAGGTTGGTCAAACCAGGAAATTGATTGGGCAATTGTCCCAATCGGTATATCTTTTGACTCCATTGAGCCAATCAATGGTTCACTGTGTTAGTGGCAATGGTTCAGGGCGTTCCAGGGGAGGAACCAGGAAGTAAACGGCTGGCAAAATCGGCACGAAGAAGGGCGCAACGGTGGTGCATCTAATTCTTGTAGTTCTGCTTCAAATAACACTAATTTTTACAACACACCAAGGATTTTGGCAGGAAGAGGGGAAACTAATAGTAGTGGAAGAAGTGAACAAGTGGATGCATCAAAATCGTCCAGTTCACCAGCTGGCAATGGACAAAGTGAATCTGCAATGGACTTCCATAACTGGCTGAAGGTTAGTTTTTTGGCAGACTTTAAAAACAAACTAGCCAGATCCAAACCAGTTTCTGAAAGCTATAGAATGAAACTGGTCAGGTTTGAAAAACTGCTCTACAAATATAAATCACTGGACATTGAAAATGCTTATGTAACTGAATGCATTTCTGAAAATATAGTCCCCAAGGGACTAAGAATTTTTAAATTTCGCAATAATGTTGTGTTTGGTAGCAATATGTATAAAGAACTTATAGAAATTTACAACAGATGTGGGCTTGATGTATTAAGATGCATGACAGTAGAAAACAATAGAGTGAAAGATGAATTGTTAAAGGAAGTAGAAATGTTAAATGAATGTATAAAATATGATTTGATTCACACCATTCCTTAGGAAAGAGTGAAGTATGATAACATTCGGAGGGACATAGAGGGACAGTGCAATGAATTAATTAAATGTAAAGTTAAAAAACTTTAAATGAGTATAAGAATGATAGTGCGTACCCTAACCCTAAGGTAGGAGGGAGGCATTGGGAATTGAGGAACAGTGAGGTAGGAAGAGGAAATGAAAATATGAGGGTCAGTGAACGTGTGATAGATTTGGGTGATTTTAGAGATGATGTTTGTGAGGAACAACCTTTAACGAGATCTGAAAGGTTAAAGAATAGGGATGGATACCAAAATGAAAGACGGGACTCGAATATTCGAGGGGGAGCAAGAAGGGGGAGGATGAGGTACTGAATATGGTTAGCACCAACCACCCCGACTTAGAAATTTCAGACATTGTTCAAGATGAAATTAACATTTTTATATTTATTAAGTGTGATTTTAGTATTTATAATTTTAGTCATATAATTTTAACAAATGAACATTTTAGTTTACTACGTAAGGGTATCAGATTTATTCCTTGGAACAAATGAGATCTTGCTAGAACATTAATGGATGTAAAGGAATTTACTAGAAAAATAAATTTTCAAACCATTTTTAGTCAGAATATTAAATATGAACCAACAAGAATGACTAGGAGAAGTGTATTTAATCCCCCCTACATCCCCGATAAAAACTTGGAAAATATAATAGAAAGAGGGGTTAGGGACAGTTTTAATAAGGTAAAATACAAAAATAACCTGAACCCACTTGAAAGTAAGACCTTAAAAGAAATTAGGGGTGACAAAAATCTAAGAATTATGAAACCAGACAAGGGTGGTGGAATGGTTCTTATGGACAATATGACTTATGAGGGGAAAATGAATTAAATTTTGAGGGATCCTGACAAATATTCCAACGTGTCTATAAATGAAATAAATATAGCGTACAGATGTATAGATATGGTACTAGAGGAATTATTGGTAGATGGTTTAATAGACAGTAAGACATATGGTTACTTAAAAGTGGAGAAGCCAAGAATACCCACCATGTTCGGGATTCCGAAAATGCATAAGGATGAAATGAATCCACCCTTGCAACCAATAGTTTTGGCTGAAAGATCTAAAACCTTACCACTTGCCAAGTTTATAGATGGGAAATTGAAGGCAATATGGGTAAAAAGGTGTAATATATTAAAAGACTCTTGGGGTTTTTTAAGAGGTTTAAAACAGGATTTATGGAAAGATCATTTAAGGTTTTTGACTATAGATGTAGTAGACTTGTTTTCAAGCATACCCCATGACCAAGGATTAAAATTACTGGAATAAATAGTGTTTGAAGACAACACTTTAAGACATAATGAATGTACAGTAATTATGCAGTTGATTGATCTGGTTCTAAAGTACAACTTAATTTATTTTAAGGGAGAATACTTTCACCAGATAAAGGGAGTAGCAATGGGGGCAGCCTGTGCCCCTACATATGCAAATTTGGTATTGTCTAAATGGGAAGAGAAATTTGTTTTACAATCACAATATAAGAGGTGTTGGATACAATATAAGAGATTTTTGGATGACATTTGTATTCTTTGGGTGGCACCGAGTGAACAGGTACCAGTATTTATAGATTTTTTAAATACAAGTACAGATTTTTTTAGACTTCACTTATTCCTTGAGTGAAGATACCCTAGAATTCTTGGACATAGAAATATATAAAAAAGACAATACATTTCAGTCCAAGGTCTATATGAAAAAGACCTATTCGAACTCTTACCTACACTATATGAGTGCTCATCCTATTATAAAAGAAATATTGTAAAAGGCCAGTATATTAGGTCATGTAGGATGACTTCAAATGATGATGATTTTATGGAAGAAATGAACGTTCTTAGAAAAATGTTTAAGAATAGAAGATGTCCTTCAAGGATGCATCTGCAGTCATAACATATGGGTTGTCCTGCCTCAGGCAGCCCTTTGGTCGGCCAGATTCCAAAGTCTGGGTCTGGCCTCGGCTGATGTCGCACTTCACCCGACGTCAGAGCTTCTGGGGTATAAAGGCATCAGCCAACGCCATTTTCCTCAGTCTTTCTTGCCACGGTGCCCGAAGCAGAAGCTGTTCGCAAGTGCCGGTCGGTCAGATCCAGAGATTTCAGCTACCGAAGACTTCTAAAAAAGCTAAGTACCCCGTTGGGGACGCTTTCTTGCCTCAGCCGATGTCAGACAAAGTAAATAATTGTTTAACTTGTGGGAAACAAATACCTCATAAGGATTTCCACTCTTACTGCCTTCCTTGCTTAGGCCCAGACCACGACGTATCAGCTTGTTTTGCCTGTGCTTCCTTCAACCGACGGACACTTAGACGTCGGTCGGAGTTTGCAGAAGAGTTTTTTGGATCCGCTTTTGCATATAAAATGCCGTCGGAAACTCTGACTACACATTTAGCCATAAAACGCAAGGAAAAGGACCGGCACTCATGCCAGCGGTTTCGGCTGAAACCACGGTTAGGCCTACCGCGAGTGTCTCGGTTTCGGCTGAAACCGAGTCCTTGGTTCTTCCTTCTGCCGAAAACATGCCTCCGACAACCGAGGCCAGAGAGGCCCCGGCTGAATTGGCTACAGAAATTCCTACCGAAGAAGCAGGCGCACAAGAATTGTCCGACACCATTCCGTTGGACATTTCTACTCCTGCATGGGGCAGCTAGGCCCCCTGCTTCTATGTCTATTAAGGCCTTCTCCAGGGCTAAAGCAGCTAAAATTTCCAAGGCCTTACCAACAAAATCTTCCTCTCAGAGACCTTCCTCAAGTTTCCAGATTCTCAGCCTTGCTGAGGACCTTATATCTCTGATTAGGGGATCCCAACCTCACCCAGACAGGGCCTCACAACCTCCTCCTGACAAAAGGCCTAGGACTGAACCCCCTGAACCTCTCTCCTCTGATTATTCCTCAGATGGATCAGATTTATCAGACCATCAGGAAGGACCATACTCACCTTATGAGGATTCGGATGCAGAAGACTCAATTCCTTCTGCCTCCCCCCCAGAAGAATTTTCCTTTGGGGAGACTTTACACTCAATGAGGGAACACTTTCAATGGCAGGGTCAGGATTTTTCTGATTCTAGGAAAAGGCTAAGGACTTTTTTACACTTGCCACAGCATAGGCCTTTAGCCATACCACCTGTACTATCAGTTGTTGATGATGCATACAATGATGTCAGTTCTGCCCTGATTCTCTTCCCCCGGCCCCTGCCAAACCTGACAGATATTACAGGGTCCCGGATTCTCACTTCCACTTGTATAAGGCCCATGCTGCAGACCCAGAAACTATTTCTCAGGGCCCAAAGGGTGTTGCAGCTGCCACTGCCAAAAACCCCCTACCCTCTGAAAGAGAGTCAAGAGCATTAGAGAGATGGGGAAAAAGGTTTATACATCTGCTACTCTTTCTGCCAGGGCTTTAAACTGTCAATTCCATATGATACAGTACCAGGAATTTTTGTTAGATCAGATGAATATAAAGCTTTCCTCTCCTGACCCATTAGACCGTAAGTCCCTTCAGGATTTGGTACACAACTCTCAGCAGGTCAGTAATCATTTCTGAAAATGTGGCTATGATGCACTGGAGGCTTCATTTAGATCAGCTATGACTGGAGCAGTGATTCGAAGGCATGCCTGGCTAAAAGAGCAATCCTTGCCAGACCATGTCAAGTCTAAACTCCTAGATGCCCCTATGGAGAAACAAAGTTTATTAGGCTCCCCTGCAGAGGAGATTCTAAAGAAAGTGGAAGAAAAAGCTAAATCTGTGCAAACAATCAAGGATTTTCTGCAGGTCCAACCTCCGAGGTTCAGCAAAAACTGGCCTTCAAAGAATTTGTCCTTTCCAGACACCTCCAGAGCACAGAGAGGCAGAAATAGATGCCCAAGAGGCAGAGGTCAATCAAGGGGTGCCTACAGGGGTCGTCAGTGGCAACCTGCCAACCAGAGGAGTACCGCCACAGCTGCGACTACAACCACTTCCACAGGACAGACACAATGACTTGGCTCTGATTCCGCCTACCAGGGAGCAACTGGAAGCACCCTTGGGCGGAAAGTTAGCTTTATTTTCGAAAAACTGGCATTGCATTACAGGAGACAAATGGACTTTGCAAACAATAGACAAAGGCTACAGGTTTCACTTCCACACTTTACCAAAAAAGAGAGGAATGCCAAACCTTCCACCAAGCCAGAAGCCAGAGGCTCTAAAACAAATCAACAACTTACTAAGGATGAGAGCAATAGAAAGGGTACCATCTATGGAACAAGGCCAAGGATTTTACTCCAGACTATTCCTTGTACCAAGAAAAGAAACTCAATGGAGGCCTATTCTCGACTTGTCCGCACTAAACACATATCTCATTGTACCAAAATTCAAGATGCTGACCCTACAGCAACTTCTTCCCATGTTGGGCAAGGAGTCTTGGCTGGTGACTCTAGATCTCAAGGAGGCATACCTGCACGTCCCTATACGACCAGATTGCAGAAGACACCTCAGATTTCTTGCAGGATCAGAGCATTATCAATTCTCAGCATTGCCCTTTGGCTTATCTACTGCGCCCAGAGTATTCACGAAATGCCTGGCATCAGTAATTGCACATTTCAGGCTTCAGGGAATTCAGATCTACCCATACCTGGACGACTGCCTAATACAAGCGGACAACAAGACAAAAATATTAAAGGATTTGCCTATGTCATACAACTGTTACAAGCCTTGGGATACACAGTCAACATCCAGAAGTCAAGACTAGTGCCATCCCAAAGGATAACATTTCTGGGTGCAGAACTGGACACAATAACTCAGATGGCTTTTCTCACAGAAGAAAAACAAAAGCATCTCCCAGTCTACTTCATCGCTTTGACAAGACAAACTCAGCTTACTGCAAGGAAAGTCCTGCAGGCCCTGGGTTACATGGCATCTTGCATAATCTTGATCCCGCATGCCAGGCTGCATATGAGAAAATTACAATGGTACCTAAGGAATGTATGGTCTCAACACAGACACAGTCTAGAAACCATGATACCAATCATTCCATGCCTGAAAAAAGAATTCCTGTGGTGGGCTCAGGCCTGCCAGACCAACAGAGGGTTGCCTTTCCACAAACCACAACCAAAGCAGACCATCACCACGGATGCCTCAGACCTAGGCTGGGGGGCACACATGGAAAACAAGTGTATCCAAGGCCTATGGTCTCAAGACCAGCTGAATCTGCACATAAATCTAAAGGAGATGCTGGCAGTGAAGCATGCAATCGAGGCATTCAGATCATTCCTCCAGCAAGGACATCTGCTGATAAGGACAGACAATACCACAGTCATGTGGTACATCAACAAACAGGGAGGCACACATTCCTACCCTCTATGCCGGATGGCAATGGACCTCTGGAACCTAGGCCTGAATCTCAACATTCAACTGCAGGCCAGATTCGTACCAGGAAAAGAGAATTCACTAGCAGACAGCTTAAGCAGAACTACCACGGATGCTCACGAATGGATGCTGCATCCAGACATCTTCAAAAACATAACAAAGAAATGGGGAATGCCAGAGATAGACCTGTTCGCCTCCCCACTCAACCACCAACTGAAGAAATTCTGCTCAAGAGAATACCACCCACAAGCCTGGAGGGTGGACTCCCTCTCTTTCAGCTGGAAGGCCCTGACAGTTTATGCCTTTCCACCTCTCCCATTGATGTACAAAGTTCTACTGAAGATCAGGGAGGAACAGCCAAAGGTGATTCTGATAGCTCCAGACTGGCCAAGGCAGCATTGGTATCCGCTACTGAGAAGCATGTCTCGGACGAACTCATGGCCTCTACCTCTATGGCCTTTACTTCTAACGCAGAACAACTACAAGACCCTGCATCCAAACTTGAAAACGCTGCAACTAACTGCCTGGAAAATTGCATAAAACAAAACCAAAATATTTTATCTCAGAGGGTCAAGGACATTATCCTGGAGGCTCGCAGACCCTCCACAAGAAAAACATACTCAGCTAAATGGAAGAGATTCCTCATTTGGAGTGCATCAAAGGGTACAAATGTCACACTGGCAAACCTAGCACACATCCTAGAATACTTAGCAGAACTGTTCCACAATGGCCTGTCCTATTCTTCCATTAAGATTCATGCTTCAGCAATTTCAGCAGAATACAAGATGAATCCTCCTATCTTCTCTCACCCTCTACTCAGACAATTTTTAAGAGGGATCAAAAATGTAAAACTTCCAAGGAAACCACCTCTGCCTGCATAGGATCTCAATTTTGTGCTGGAAAAATTAACACTTCCCCCTTTTGAACCAGCAGCATCAGCAGACTTACAGTTCTTATCTTGGAAAACTGCTTTCCTTCTAGCAATCACTTCAGCAAGAAGGGTATCCGAGTTACAGGCATTAATGGCAGTGCAGCCTTTCCTTATCTTTCACCAGGATAGAGTATCTCTGAGAACCAATCCTACTTTCATGCCAAAGGTGGTATCCAGGGTATCCTTGAACCAAGCTATTCATTCGCCTACGTTCTTCCCTAACCCACAGAACAGGGGGGAAAAACTATTGCACACCTTGGATGTACACAGACAACTACGCTACTATCTGGACAGAACTAAAACCAGCAGAAAAACTGACCAGCTTCTGGTAGCATATGCAACAGGAGTGCAAGGAAAAGCAATTTCCAAACAGACAATTTCAAAATGGATAGGAAATTGCATTCGATTCTGCTACTCTTTCCGTGGAAAGACAACTCCTGAAAATATCAGGCCTCACTCCACAAGAGCCACAGCCACCACTACAGCTTTCCTACGAGGAGTGGCTACCAAAGACATTTTAGAAGCTGCTACTTGGAGCTCCGTGCATACATTTGCCAAGCATTACAATCTTCCTTTGTACTCCAGATCCCGAGCAGGTTTTGCAACTGCAGTTTTACAGGGGATCTTAACTACACCATCATTATCTTAGTGCCTCCTCCCCCAGTTTGGCTATGGTATTCTACCCATATGTTATGACTGCAGATGCATCCTTGAAGGACATAGTACAGTTTTGTACCTACCATAAATGTAGATGTCCGATAGGTATGCATCTGCAGTCAGGATTACCCACCCTCCTTCCCCTCTGTGGTATTCCTAGGGTGCTTACCCCTCTTTTAGCTAGCTGGGGGAATCTATTATGGTGTATTTGTTTGTATGTATATATATATTTTGCTTACTACTGTTTGGAATTTTGTACATTTATCCAAATTTAGCCTTCCTAGAGGGCACCTGGCATCTGGGGCAAGAAACACTGAGGAAAATGGCGTCAGCTGATGCCTTTATACCCCAGAAGCTCTGACGTCGGGTGAAGTGCGACATCAGCCGAGGCCAGACCCAGACTTTGGAATCCGGCCGACCGAAGGGCTGCCTGAGGCAGGACAACCCATATGTTATGACTGCAGATGCATACCTATCGGGCATCTACATTTATGGTAGGTACAAAACTGTACTTTATCCTGACTGGTTAATAGACAAGACAGAGATAGTGGTGATGGAGGGTAGGAAGAGTAAATTTAAACCTATATTGGGTATAGATACTACTGAAAAGGAAGTAAATACAAGAAATGTGGATGAGAATGTCAGTAATGCATTGGTATTAGAGTACAATGCCACTTCAAGGATAGTGAGAGAAATAGTTGAAAATGAATGGAATAGATTCCTAGCTTTCACTGATTTGGACAACATCTCGAAAAGTAATTTAAAGGTAGTATATAAAAATTCCAATAATGTCAAAACACTATTGGAAGCTAATACAGATACCCGATATCCTAATAGGAGAATAAAGCAAGGAACATTTAAATGTGGTCATTGTTCGCAGTGCACCTATGTTATAAACAAAGAAGAAGTTTTTATAGAAAGTAGAAACATAAAGCTAGAAAGTAGGGACTTTAATAATTGTGATTCTAAAGGTGTGGTATACCTGGCATTGTGTAAGACATGCCAAGGTTTTTATGTTGGAAAAACAGAAAGGAAAGTAAAAAGGAGAATATACGAGCATATATATGACATACAGGTAAAAAAGGAAACAAATGCACTGATATAAGCACACTAAGGAATGCCCGGAGGCACAATTTACATTTTATGTTATTGAGAGAGTAGACAAAGATAAAAGGGGAGGGCTGTGGGAAGAAAGAATAGAATATAGGGAGCTGTACTGGCAACTAATACTAGAGGCAAACAAAGCCCCTGGTCTTACCGAAAATATTTCCATAGCCCTCCTTTTGAAAATAAGATCAGCCGAATTGTGATATGTGTCTAATAGGAATTTCAGGAAAGTTGCTCAAACCTTATAAAATGTCCTAAATGCTTTATAAACTCTCTACATACTTTCTACTAAACATCTTTTTTGTTAAGTAATTTTTATTACATTGTTCATATGAATGCAATTTTAATAACACAGTTTTTAATAAGTTTTTTTAATGAAACAGTAATATGTCAGTTATGTATTTTTAACATATGTATGTATTTATAGACCAAACATATATTAAAATAGGCATTTTTAGATCACACTCTATGTAAGTTATGTTTTAAGGAAAAGTGAATGGTTTGTTATTTTGTTGTTTCTTGCAAAATGTTTGCATGGCCACTAGATGGTGCTAAATGGATTAGTTTTTGCAGAAGTATTTCTTTCATCAAAGGAAAGTTTCATTTCATTTTTTACTTATTTAGTATTTTTTAATTCATTCATGCATTTTACCAAAATTGAGCACAGTTTTAAAAGTGTAAAAATAATGATGAAAACCTGCTAAATAGCGCACCACGGAGAACTGTAATGTGAAGTGTGTAGCACGTTTATGCAAACCCAAGTTCATAAAACACCACAGTTCATGTGTCCGATGTGACAAGCAAACCAGAAAAGTCTATTCAGACCCAAAATCTTTCAATAGGATTAAACCACAATTCAAGCAGTCAAGAAACAAAAGTTCAGTCTGTTCAGACCAAATGTAGCAAGATATTTCAATATTCTTCAAATAAAACGGCAAGGAGAATATAATCCAGAGTAAAGAACTGTTTAATTCAAAACACGGTGAGCGCTTTCGCTAATAAGCTTTTTCAAACCAGTACAACACCTACTGGAATACAGCAATTTATATATTGGCACTAACTGAACAATTACAATTAGCTCAAATAATTACATTACTTAAAGCCATATAGCATATAAATGAAAGCAAACAAGCAAGTTATTAAAACTTAATGTTATAAAATGATTTACAAAACTAGAACCAACATAAACTGATTAAAATGTTTCAAAGTATTTTAAAACAAATAAATATATTTTATTATATTTTATTAAAAACTTTTAACGTCTTTTATTCTTCAATACAGGTTTTAATGGAATTCTGTCATTTAAACCTGGGGGGATGTGTGCTCTAGTTTTAATTATCCACTCAGTCTCCGCTGATTCTGTAATATTTCTAACATCCCCCCTCCTATCATTTTCATAAATTACCTGTAAAATAGAAAATGTGAATGTGTGAGAGTGGTCAGTGTGTATAATATGTTTAGATAACGCATTCAACTCAGATTTTATACGTATTTGATAAAGATGTTCCCTAATGAATCACACAATTGAATCACACAATTCCTGAGGAAAGACTGAAGTATGATAACATTCGGAGGGACATAGAGGGACAGTGCAATGAATTAATTAAACGCAAAGTTAAAAAACTTTAAATGAGTATAAGAATGATAGTGCATACCCTAAACCTAAGGTAGGAGGGAGGCATTGGGAATGGAGGAACGGTGAGGTAGGAAAAGGAAATGAAAATATGAGGGTCAGTGAACGTGTGATAGATTTGGGTGATTTTAGAGATGATGTTTGTGAGGAACAACCTTTAACGAGATCTGAAAGGTTAAAGAATAGGGATGGATACCAAAATGAAAGACGGGACTCGAATAATCGAGGGGAAGCAAGAAGGGGGAGGATGAGGTACTGAATATGGTTAGTACCAACCACCCCGACTTAGAAATTTCAGACATTTTTCAAGATGAAATTAACATTTTTATATTTATTAAGTGTGATTTTAGTATTTATAATTTTAGTCATATAATTTTAACAAATGAACATTTTAGTTTACTAAGTAAGGGTATCAAATTTATTCCTTGGAACAAATGAGATCTTGCTAGAACATTAATGGATGTAAAGGAATTTACTAGAAAAAATCATTTTCAAACCATTTTTAGTCAGAATATTAAATATGAACCAACAAGAATGACTAGGAGAAGTGTATTTAATCCCCCCTACATCCCCAGATAAAAAACTTGGAAAACATAACAGAAAGAGGGGTTAGGGATAGTTTTAATAAGGTAAAATACAAAAATAACCTGAACCCACTTGAAAGTAAGACCTTAAAAGAAATTAGGGGTGACAAAAATCTAAGAATTATGAAACCCGACAACGGTGGTGGAATGGTTCTTATGGACAATATGACTTATGAGGGGAAAATGAATGAAATTTTGAGGGATTCTGACAAATATTCCAATGTGTCTATAAATGAAATAAATATAGCGTACAGATGTATAGATATGGTACTAGAGGAATTATTGGTAGATGGTTTAATAGACAGTAAGACATATGGTTACTTAAAAGTGGAGAAGCCAAGAATACCCACCATGTTCGGGATTCTGAAAATACATAAGGATGAAATGAATCCACCCTTGCACCAATAGTTTCGGCTGAAGGATCCAAAACCTTACCACTTGCCAAGTTTATAGATGGGAAATTGAAGGCAATATGGGTAAAAAGGTGTAATATATTAAAAGACTCTTGGGATTTTTTAAGAGGTTTAAAACAGGATTTATGGAAAGAGCATCTATGGTTTTTGACTATAGATGTAGTAGACTTGTTTCCAAGCATACCCCACGAACAAGGATTAAAATTACTGGAATAAATAGTGTTTGAAGACAACACATTAAGCCATAATGAATGTACAGTAATTATGCAGTTGATTGATCTGGTTCTAAAGTACAACTTCATTTATTTTAAGGGAGAATACTTTCACCAGATAAAGGGAGTAGCAATGGGGGCAGCCTGTGCCCTTACATATGCAAATTTGGTATTGTCTAAATGGGAAGAGAAATTTGTTTTACAATCACAATATAAGAGGTGTTGGATACAATATAAGAGATTTTTGGATGACATTTGTATTCTTTGGGTGGCACCGAGTGAACAGGTACCAGTATTTATAGATTTTTTAAATACAAGTACAGATTTTTTAGAATTCACTTATTCCTTGAGTGAAGATACCGTAGAGTTCTTGGACATAGAAATATATAAAAAAGACAATACATTTCAGTCCAAGGTCTATAGGAAAAAGACCTATTCAAACTCTTACCTACACTATATGAGTGCTCATCCTATTATAAAAGAAATATAGTAAAAGGCCAGTATATTAGGTCATGTAGGATGACTTCAAATGATGATGATTTTATGGAAGAAATGAACGTTCTTAGAAAAATGTTTAAGAATAGAAGTTATCCTGACTGGTTAATAGACAAGACAGAGATAGAGGTGATGGAGGGTAGGAAGAGTAAATTTAAACCTATATTGGGTATAGATGCTACTGAAAAGGAAGTAAATACAAGAAATGTGGATGAGAATGTCAGTAATGCATTGGTATTAGAGTACAATGCCACTTCAAGGATAGTGAGAAAAATAGTTGAAAATGAATGGAATAGATTCCTAGCTTTCACTGATTTGGACAACATCTCGAAAAGTAATTTAAAGGTAGTATATAAAAATTCCAATAATGTCAAAACACTATTGGAAGCTAATACAGATACCCGATATCCTAATAGGAGAATAAAGCAAGGAACATTTAAATGTGGTCATTGTTCGCAATGCACCTATGTTATAAACAAAGAAGAAGTTTTTATAGAAAGTAGAAACATAAAGCTAGAAAGTAGGGACTTTAATAATTGTGATTCTAAAGGCGTGGTATACCTGGCACTGTGTAGGACATGCCAAGGTTTTTATGTTGGAAAAACAGAAAGGAAAGTAAAAAGCAGAATATATGAGCATATATATGACATACAAGTAAAAAAAAGAAACAAATGCACTGATATAAGCATACTAAGGAATGCCCGGCGGCACAATTTACATTTTATGTTATTGAGAGAGTAGACATAGATAAAAGGGGAGGGCTGTGGGAAGAAATAATTGAATACAGGGAGTTGTACTGGCAGCTAATACTAGATGCAAACAAAGCCCCTGGTCTTAACGAAAATATTTCCATAGCCCCCCTTTTGAAAATAAGATCAGCCAAATTGTGATATGTGTCTAATAGGAATTTCAGGAAAGTTGCTCAAACCTTATAAAGTATCCTAAATGCTTTATAAACTCTCTACATACTTTCTGCTAAACATCTTTTTTTGTTAAGTAATTTTTATTACATTGCTCATATGAATGCAATTTTAATAACACAGTTTTTAATAAGTTTTTTAATTAAACAGTAATATGTTAGTTATGTATTTTTAACATATGTATGTATTTATAGACCAAACATATGTTAAAATAGGCATTTTTAGATCACACTCTATTTTCCCACTTTTCTGAGAGTTAAAAAAGTTCAGTTACAGGCTTGCTGTTCCTGAACTGTTTGAAAGTTTCTGTGAGGCCATTTTTGCTTGGGCTGAAGGAGGGTCTCTCTGTTGATCAGTGGCAGTGACTAACATTGAGCAGCTTCCCTGCCCCCCGTAGAGGTGGTTACTGACTTGAAACTGTAGTTTTATTGGCCACTAGGGGTCATTTCCATAACTCCTTCATCTTCCTCTCTTAAAACCTAGTTGCCTCGTGGTTTGGGCGTCTTTTCAGGCTTGTTGGCTGTTGGTGAAGCACCCTCAAGAGGAAAAACGCTGAGAGAAGAAGGAGCCACTTTTGAGATTTTAAGTATTTTTTCTCTGTTTATTTGCTAAGTTTTTCTGCATAGCTGCCTAGCTTGAGCATTTTCTGGCTTGTTAAACTTGATTTCTGTATTAGTAGCTGTATTTAGAGCACAACCAAAAGCTGTTTGCTGAATTTCCTGTTTGCACTTAATTTTAAATCGTTTTTCTTAAAACTTGCATATTTTCTGTCCTTGACCTAGCACTCTTGTGTGGGGTTATTTACTGCACTATTATAACTTGATATTACTTGTGAACCTCTGCTATCTCTGTAAAAACAAAACAAAAAAAAAAAATCTTGCTTTTTCCCACTTTTCTGAGAGTTAAAAAGTTCAGTTACAGGCTTGCTGTTCCTGAACTGTTTGAAAGTTTCTGTGAGGCCATTTTGCTTGGGCTGAAGGAGGGTCTCTCTGTTGATCAGTGGCAGTGACTAACATTGAGCAGCTTCCCTGCCCCCGTGAGGTGGTTACTGACTTGAAACTGTAGTTTTATTGGCCACTAGGGGTCATTTCCATAACTCCTTCATCTTCCTCTCTTAAAACCTAGTTGCCTCGTGGTTTGGGTCTTTTCAGGCTTGTTGGCTGCTGGTGAAGCACCCTCCAAGAGGAAAAATGCTGAGAGAAGAAGGAGCCACTTTTAGATTTTAAGTATTTTTCTCTGTTTATTTGCTAAGTTTTTCTGCATAGCTGCCTAGCTTGAGCATTTTCTGGCTTGTTAAACTTGATTTCTGTATTAGTAGCTGTATTTAGAGCACAACCAAAAGCTGTTTGCTGAATTTCCTGTTTGCACTTAATTTTAAATCGTTTTTTTCTTAAAACTTGCATATTTTCTGTCCTTGACCTAGCACTCTTGTGTGGGGTCATTTACTGCACTGTTATAACTTGATATTACTTGTGAACGTCTGCTATCTCTGTAAAAAACAAAAACAAAAAAAAATCTTGCTTTTTTCCCACTTTTCTGAGAGTTAAAAAAGTTCAGTTACAGGCTTGCTGTTCCTGAACTGTTTGAAGGTTTCTGTGAGGCCATTTTTGCTTGGGCTGAAGGAGGGTCTCTCTGTTGATCAGTGGCAGTGACTAACATTGAGCAGCTTCCCTGCCCCCCCCCGTAGAGGTGGTTACTGACTTGAAACTGTAGTTTTATTTTCCCTTTTGGGTCTATTCCTGCTTCTTTCCAGCCCCTGTTATCAAGCACGCTTTAACGTGCTTTAGCACGGAGTTGCCACTAGAGCAGCATTGGGCAGTGCCGGTTAAACAAGGTTAAACTCTTTCTGGCTCCAGAAAGTCTGTTCTTCAATTTTTCCCTTAGAACTGCTCTGTTAGGAACCTAAACAGTTTACACCTACACTAAAAAGTGCAGCACTTGTTCCAAATAGCTTTTTCTTCTCAAAAAGCTCAGCACTTGTCTTATAAGCATATCCCTTGTCTTATAAGCATTCTCTTTGCAGGTCAAGCACTCCTATATTATACAAATCTCTCACTAGCAAAACCCCCCAGGAGTGCCCACGTCCCTGCTAAGCCCACTACTTTTCTGTCTCATACCAACTCATAATTCTTTCTAGCATGTCGAAGGGTCAGATGCTGGCGTCCTCTCCTGCCCAGTTGGTGAATCTGGGAATTCTGAGACAATGTTACAATTGCCTCATGTACACGGACGACCCTCTCCTCCTCCCACGTAACACTAACACTTGTGAGAGATGCAGCTATTTAGCCAGACTGGAGGCTGAGCTCTCTCAACTCAGGACTGGCAAGACCAGGCAGGAGGAGAAGGCAACTACACACACCACAATACCAGTCTCACATAACTCAACCACACCACTGAATCAAACACATAAACACACTAAGACATACTCGAGGCTCTGAGTAAAATTTACCTAAACAGCAGAGGCCTCCAAAGCAGACACCCAAGAAACTGCAAACTCAATACACCACACAAACAACACATAAACAACAAAATCAGTGTGCAAAGCAGTCACTGCCCTTAAGGCCAAATACAACACCGAACATACTTGTCATAGGTGACTCCATAGTCAGACACACTGGCGTCCCGCTCACCAGACTGAGTAAGGAGAAGGTCACAGTAAGCTGCCTGTCGGGCGCTAGAATCCGCCACATAACAAAAGCACTCAGGTCTCTCAACAGCAGGTACAAGTACGACTCAGTCATTGTCCACGCTGGTGTCAACGACCTGAGACGTACCTCCTTGGACTACATGAAAAGAGACATTGAGGAGCTCTCTGATTATGTAGCCCAGGCAGGTATGACCCTGACCTTGAGCAGTATCCTACCTTCACCTAGAATGATGCCACAATACAGTGATAAGATGATCAGCTTTAATAATTGGCTTAAATTCTGGTGTCATTAAAGGGGATCCAATGTCTGTCTGCCTGGGATGACATGCTGGAGAAGCCACGCTGCTTCGCAAGGGACGGCTTGCACCTGTCACCCCTAGGCTTCCGGATATTGGCTCTTGCCACCCCCATAGTGCCTTTTTTAGGCAAGGCTCAAATTCTAAACCTACCACCCTAGAACACAAAAAAAACTAAGGGTAATGCTGCTCAATGCCAGAAGTCTCAATCTCAAGATGCACGCACTCGAGGCCCTTCTCAGTATGGAGAACATCGATGTCTGTGCTGTGACAGAAACCTGGTTCAAGACTCCTGAGAGCACCCCAGCACTATCAGGTTTCACCTCATATCATGCGTTCCGGCCCCAAAATCCGGACAACACCAAGAAAGGAGGGGGAGTGTCCATATTCATAAAGGACACCCACACCTCAAGGTTGGTGGCAACGCACGATGCATTGGAGACCATCCAGGTGCAATTAACCATAGGCAAGACTGCTCTGCAATTTGTAGCATGTTACAGGCCACCCTCTCAAACTCAGGAACCTCACATGGCCTTCCTGAAAACAATGGAGGGATAAATGTATCTCCAAACACCATCATACTAGGTGACTTCAACTACCCTAATATAGACTGGGAACACTACTCAAGCCCAAACACTCTAGCCCAAAGGTTCCTGGAGTTCATAAACTCAAATGCCATGGAACAACTAGTCACCATCCCCACAAGAGGAGAAAACATACTTGATCTCATCATCACGAACATGGGATCACAATGTTCAACACCGAAGTATACCCCTCACTGGTGAGATCAGATCATAAACTAATCTCGCTGGAGGTCCTCATCCGCCCCATCTGAAATAAAAAGACCACAGTGAAAAACTTCTCAAAGCCGACTTCACACTTCTAAAAACTAGTGTGGTCTCCTTTAAGGCCCCTGAGCCAGTGGTAAACATTACTCAAACCGCTGAATCACTTACAAATGCCTTCTACCAGCACCTACAGGACTGCATGGATCAGGCAATCCCAAACAAAACTAAGACTCTTTGTACCAAAGGCAAGCGTCCAGTCTGGTGGACCCCAGCCATAAACAAGCTCTACAACAAAAGGAGGAAGCTACTACAAGATAGAGCAAAATCCTTGAAAGGTAAGACACCTTTGATCATTATAAGTAAAAACTAAGAGCTCTCATAAAATCATCCAAGGCAAATTTTGAGAGAAAAATCGCCAAGGACTCAAAAGACAATCATAAGGCCTTCTTTAGCTATGTTAGAAACCTAGGAGGAAACTCCCAGATATGCTCAGAATTAGTTCAAAATGATGTGAAGATTACTGAACCTACACACATTGCCAACATACTGGCTGACAGGTTCAGTGCAAACTTCTCCCCAAAGGAGAGATATCTATACCAGAGGATTGTAGCCCCCAAACATCTCCAACGCCCAGGTGAGAACTGCTCTCTCCAAAGCAAAAACACAGCATCCATGGGACGGATGGTGTCCCCGGCTGTGTGCTCCACGAACTCAATGAGGAATTAAACCCGCAGTTAGGACAGCTGTTTAATCTTAGCCTCACCTCAGGATCATTACCCAAGGAGTGGCGCGGCGACTGTGGTCCCACTTCACAAGGCGGTGCCTCCACCGACCCTGGAAATTACCGTCCCATTAGCTTGACAAGCCTTATCTGCAAAGCCATGGAGAGGATCATAATGGAACTCATAAATAAAGACATAGGGAACTTGCAGACTTTGGATCCAACCCAGTTTGGCTTTGTCAAAGGCAGATCATGCCTTTTAAACTTGGTTGACTTTTCGAGACAGTCACCAAGGCCATTGATGAGGGAAAGGCAGTCCATACAGCCTACCTTGACCTGGCAAAGGCCTTCGACACAATACCCCACTCAGGTATCATCGAAAAACTCATCAGCTTGAATGTAAACCCATACATCACAAGATGGGTTGCAAACTGGCTAAGTGACAGAACCCACAGGGTCAGAGTTGCTGGAGCCATGTCAGACTCAAAGCCTGTCACAAGTGGTGTCCCACAGGGCTCAGTCCTGGGTCCACTCTTGTTCGGCATCTACTTTTCTGAAGTACAAGCAAACACAGGAGGGTTATGGCTGACAAAGTTTGCAGATGACTGCAAACTGGGCGCCATAGTCGAAAACACATCTGACACAGATATCCTTCAGAAGGGCCTCACAGAAATGGATAACTGGTGCCAGAGCCATGGCCTAAAGTTAAATGCCAAGAAATGCATAGTCATACCCTTCAGGAAAAACAAGGTTACCCCTAGCTACCATATAGGTGGCAATCCACTGAGCATAGAAGAAGTCATAAGGGATCTGGGGACCCAGGTTAACAGTAGCCTTTCGTTTGACACTCATGTTGCTAAAGTAGTTAGGAAAACCTTCTACATTGCCCACCTGATCATGAAGGGATTCACATCTAGATCAAGGGAGGTCATCGTCCCCCTGTACTCATCACTCATTAGACCTATGATTGAGTACAATGCCCCATTCGGACTGTATCTGACCCGACACCTGCAGCAGCTGGAAAGGCCCCAAAAGTTCCTCACCAAAAGGATAAAGGGTCTCAAAAATATGTCTTATGCTGCCCGACTGAAAGAACTCCAGCTCTATTCAGTCTCATACCGCTTGTTCAGAGGTGACCTGTGCCTGACATATAAGGCCATGTCAAACCCTGATTTGATGAATATGCTTCACCTCAAAAATCTAGATCCCTCAGAACCACAAGGGCGGAGACTTAAACCTTGACACGGTTATTAATAGAACGTGCTGGAGGGACAGATTCATCACCCAGAGACTCCCTATGCTGTGGAACAAAATCCCGGTACATGTGAGGCAGAGCACCTCGCTGGCCTTGTTCAAGAGGAATCTTGACCAATGGATGGGGGATCTCAGATATACCCCAGGGATTACTTCAGTGTCACTGCTTGACAGAGGCACAGCAAAATAATAGGCATAGTTTTATTCAAACTAAAGGGGTGGCGAAAGCCAAATAACTATGGGCTAGGCTTATAAATGCCCTTGGGCAGATAGCCTAGTATGAACCTATGAACATATGAACCTATGTAAGTTATGTTTTAAGGAAAAGGGAATGGTTTGTTATTTTGTTGTTCCTTGCAAAATCGCTGTATGGCCACTAGATGGTGCTAAATGGATTAGTTTTTTCAGAAGTATTTCTTTCATCAAAGGAAAGTTTCATTTCATTTTTTCTTATTTAGTATTTTTTAATTCATTCATACATTTTATCAAAATTGAACACAGTTTTAAAAGTGAATGGCTATTTATAATAAGATTATGTGATTTAATAATGTACTGGCACACATCTTTAAATTTTTATCATGTAAAACATAAAATATTAACATCAGGTTAAAAGCACAAAAGCACTTTTTTTTCACTTTTTCTCATTTACAAGTTTATTGCTTAGCAAAGGTGATTTGTTAATTGAAATAATGTGCTCTATAAAAGGTGTTAGCTTTGGAAGCAGCCCACATCTGATGAAGTAGGAGAAACGAAAATGTACTGTGTATTTGGAGGCGTTTATGTGAACTGTTTGTGGCTTGTGGATTAAACTTCTGTTTCCTGTGGCAGCTTCCGTTCTATGCTTTATTGTTTTACCTTCTGGGTCATCATACTGTCTAATAACTATACATTTCTTGGCATTGAGCTTGAGCCCATGACTGTGGCAACAAGCATCTGTTTCTGTAAGGTCCTTTTGTAGAGTATCCACATCATTTGGGGATTCAATAATGGCTCCAGTTTGCAGTCATCTGCGAACTTTGTTAGCCAGAGTCCCTTAGTGTTGGCCTGTACTTCAGAGAAGAAGATGCCAAACAAGAGAGGTCCCAGGACTGAACCCTGAGGTACTCCACTTGTCACTTGTCTGGAGCTGGATTTGGAGTCAGCTACTTTTACAGTGTGGGTTCTGTCAGTAAGCCAGTTGGCAACCCATCGAGTGACGTAGGGATTAATGCCCAGATTAGTAAGTTTATCTATGTTTCCAGAGTGGGGGATGGTGTCAGAGGCCTTGGCAAAGTCCAGATAGGCTGTGTGGACTGCCTTACCCTCATCCTCGGTTCTGTAGACTGATTCGAAGAAGTCAATCAGGTTCAGGAGACAAGATCGGCCCTTCACAAACCCAAACTGGGTGGGGTTCAGTGTTTTAAGGTTGCCAATGTCTTTGTTTATAAGTTCCATGATAATACATTCCATGGCCTTGCAGAACAGGCTTGTCAGACTGATGGGGCAGTGGTTCCCGGGATCCAAGATGGATCGCCCCTTGTGGAGTGGGATAACTGTAGCTGTGCACCACTCAGTGGGCATGAAGCCTGAGGTGAGGGTATGATTAAACATGACACTTAGGTGAGGTGCCAGTTCATTTTGTAGTTCATGTAGTACATAGCCCGGGATGTCATCTGGAGGTTACTGGGCTACTTACCTGGAGGTCATTTCAAGCCTAGCCTTTTCATCCCAATGTAATACAGTAGATACTCTAATCAGTGCCCAGGATTGTATTTAGTAATGACTGCCCATGTCCAGGATGGTTGTGGTCGCTATTCTCGGTAAGAATTTATGATGCCCCATCCACTTGTCCAGGTTCGTTTTGAACAGTGTCATAGATGCTGTGCTTCACATGAATTGGGAGCCTATTCCAAAGATGCGGCAGTCACTGGGAGACATATCTGTCCCTCCAGCAAGTCCTGTTCAAGTTGCAGGCCATATTTAGATCCTTGGAACAGGTAGCTCTAGTCCCGTTTGATTTATAGATGTGCAGTAGATTCATTAGGTTTGGGATGGAGATTGCTCTGTAAGCCAGGCATAAGTCTCCCCTAAGAAGTCTATACAATACAGAGTATAGTGACAGGAACTTTAGTTGGTCTGCATAAGGCATGTGTTGGAGTCCCTTGATCTTCTTTGTTAGAAACCTCTGAGGTCTCCCCAGTTCCTGCCGGTCCTGTGTATGGTACATCTCAAAAAGAGCATTATACTCACTTATGGGCCTGATTAGTGACGAGTATACAGGGGTTAAAACCTCCTTTGTTCTAGAGGCGATGCCTTTGCTAATTAAGTGTACTACGTAGAAAGCCTTCCTTACTACAGTAGACTCGTGGTGGTCAATGTTAAGGTCACAGTCTACTTGTGATCCCAGATCTCTTACCACTTCATAGGTACATAGGGTATCATTGTTGATTTGATAGTGTGAAGGGACATTGTTTTTACCAAAGGGAATGATGATGCAGTTCTTTGAATTCAGTTTGAGACTGTGACTAAGACACCAGCCACTGGTCTGCGTAAGACCCTTGTGAAGTATACTGACATAATTTACGGATTCAATAATTGCACCCGTCTGCAGCTGTCCACAAACGTGGTCAGCCACAGCCCCTTAGTTTTGGCCTGAACTTCTGAGAAGTATATATCAAACAGTAGGGGGCTCAGCACTGACCCTTGTGGCACCCAGCTGGTGACAGGTCTGCTGGTTGATGTGGAGTCACCCACTTTGATAGTGTGTGACTAGTATGTGAGCCAGTTGGCAATACAATTTACAACAAAGGGTTTTACGTTCAGTTTGTTAAGTTTACTGGTAATGCCTGAGTGTGGGATTGTGTCAAAGGCCTTTGCCAAGTCGAGGTATGCTGTGTGCACAGATTTGCCATTGTTAATGGCCCTGGTCACATTTTTAAAGAAATCCACCAGATTTAACAGGCAGTATCTGCTCTTGAGGAAGCCGAATTGGGTCAGATCCAGGGATTGGAGGTCGCCTATGTCTTTGTTTATGAGGACCATGATGATATGCTCCATGGCCTTACAGATGAGGCTGGTCAGACTTATGGGTCTGTAATTCCCTGGGTCTGTTGCTAAGCCACCTTTGTGGAGGGGAATAACTGTTTCTGTTCTCCATTCTGCAGGAACAAAGCCTGTGGATAGGCTATGATTGAACAGGGTACTTAATAGTGATGCATAATTTTGTTCTCATAACTTCCATTTTCTACAGGAAAACTGTTTTAATTCCTGCCTTATTAAGTGTTGCTAACACCACTTTAACCTTAACAGGAGAAGAAATTCCTTTAATATTCCAAATAACACAATCAATATCTTTCAATTTTTTTCCAACCCTTATTTCTAAATTGGAAATAGACACCTACTTGAGGCTGGATAATATATATATATATTTTTTATTAAACAAGAAACATCTTTATTAAGTTATCATGTATGATATAGGCAATCTTACATTTATATAAATGAAAATAAACCATAGCGACACAATCTCAGTTGGAAACATTAAACATTAGAAATTGTGTCGACACAACTGTAGCTGCAAACATTATACATCACTTTTAATATACCCAGTTGTCAGTCAGCCATTAGATAGCTTATTCAAAGCCGGTCTTCTTTTAAACATCGTTTCTCCTCTGCATGTATAGATCCCACATTTCCCATTTTTCCTGTGTAATTTTCTCCAACCCTTTTCCTAAAGACCCCAGTTCCAGTTGTTTTATCTCTGTTACTATCTTCGCTACGTCTAGTAAAGTTGGTTTAGACTTTGATTTCCATTTTCTAGTAATTTTTTTTTTTGAAATTTGAAAACTTAACATCTAGCCAAGCTTACAGATTAAACACCAAAACTTAATTTAAGAAAGCAAATAAACAAAAACAAATAAACAAAATACAACCACCTAAAAGCACCTACTGAGGATGAGCAGCTTAGAGGAATTCCCAAACTAGCCCTGATGTCCAAGTCATATTAACCCTTGTGCACACTTCCTTCTGTTGGAGTCTGCAAAATATTTTTATACCATCACTGCTAGTCATGTAATACGTAGGATTTTGCATACATAACCATCACTAATCTAATCCTTACTAACATTTTTAGGATGGTAATACTGGGCTGAAATAATAAACGTCCCAAACCAATTATCTTTTACATACAAGCTGCTGCCTCAACCAGTAGTAAAAGCAACAGTACCATAGAACACACCAGCTCATATAAGTTAGTCCTGCTAATGCATGTGCCAAAACAGACCACCAAATAGATCAGCTGTGTGCCCTTACTCTGTCTCTGTACACACCACACAACCTCCTCCGCACTAGAGTTCATTGTCATGTATATACAGTCAATGTCTTACTCTCACATATAGCACAAGCAATACTACTGTTCTGAAGAATGTTAGCCAAATTCTGTGCAATATCAGATTGTCTTGCATTAAAGTGCGCAAGTATTTAAACAGACTGTATACCAGCTGCAGACACTTGTAACTCATATCCGTACCTGTAAGGGCACAGCATCACAAGGTACAATAAGATTAGATATCTGTCTGATCCTATTGGTCCAACTGCTCAGATCAAGTGCCAGAAAAAGCTATGGCATTGTCTTGGTTGTTGCTATTTGTTATAATCAGCACAAATTTTCCAGAAGCAAACTGTTGGTGGTGTGATCTATTCTGCCACATGTACTTCCACCAAACTCAAGTAAGTGTATCTTCATAGATTTACAGGTAAGTATTAGGACAGCTACCCTCACAGGCCATTTTAAGCCTAGCTAGTTTCTTGCCAAGATTGAGAATCAAACCCTGTACCTTGTGTTTGTAAGGTAAACACCTTAACTGCTATGCCAACTCTTAACTCTTAATATAATGATACTCACAGGTAAATACTACGATATCAATCTATAGACTGTTATAAGCCTAGCTAATAACCACAGGTTAGAATCAAACGATGTATCCTGTCTTATGAAGTTGAGACCTTAACCATTATGCCAAACATCCTCAAAACATATAGCATTAACACATTAAGCCACAAGTATTCTAATTTTGACAAAGTAGAATTCATTTCACTTGAACAAACATAATCCACATGATACTAGTAATCTACAGCAGAGCCTATCATCTCACTCCAAAATGGTGCAGTCTAAAGGTTTGTAGTCTTCTGTTGTGACTGGGGAATGAGGAAACATTCGCTAGGAAGATTTTGCTTTTGTGATTTTTTTTTTCAGTTGATATGTCTGGTATAATTAAATACATTCCCTGAAGTTTCTGACTTGATAAATCTGTGGGGGAAAAGTCATATGTTGTAAACAGGTTCTGAATTATCCCTGTGTAGTCTACTGGCTGTGGTCTATACTCTGTTGTAAATTCACTGCTTTATTTTTTTCTGAAATAGGGATTTGATAAGTGAAGAAGACATGGCTGAATATCTATCCCATCCTCTATTTTCCACAGGGAATGGTGGTGTCATTTTTCTCATTTCAAAAGTGTGACAATATGTTATCTTCTAGTCTAAAAAAATCCCTTGCATCCATAAAGAAAAAGAGTTGAATTACTTTAATCAAGGTAATTGCAACAAAACGTAGCTGTTCTCCAAACCCCATTTATCTTCCCAGTGCAAAAACAGAGGCAAAGCTTTCTGTTTTGCAAACAGAGCTGAATTGTAGTTTGGAGCAAATTTAAATGGGTGCCCAGCATTGGTAAACAATTACATAGATCCCTTGTTTTTTATAACATCAACAGCTTCTCATTAAAACAGAAAAACATCTGAAAATGAAGCACCTGGGAAAAAATTTCTTGATATAATCCTGTGTGCTCTGTTTGTTATCTGGGACTGGAAATACAAAGCAGTCTGTGCAGTTCCTTCCTAACAAATGCTATAGCAATCCACTCCTTCCATTCTCTAGCAAACCTGGGATCCATGAATTATCACACCTGGCATAATTTACCCTAACATCCAGTTTTTTACCTAGCATGCAAGTATGGGAGTTGAGGTAATTTATGTCCATGGAGTACAGATAGCTGAACATGCAAGTCCCCTTGGTGCTACTGCATTGACCACTGCATCTTTTGTAGTTGGACTTCATGCCTGGCTGAACTCTGCTTACTTTCCTAAATATCCAGGGCAGTTGTATGTATCCAGGTAGATTCACAATTTCTGACTGAGCCATCATTTTAAAACTTGGAGTTAAAGGCAGTTATCAGGTAGGGTCGGATTTCATCAGTAACATCATTTCAAATTTTACTACAATGTCTTAATTGTAACTAAACTTGAAATGGCTCTTTATTTGTCCAGATTACCCACCAGAATTAATTGTTTTACTGACCCAATAGGAGGAGCTCTCACTTCACAGCAGTTCCCTTGTACACATGTCAAAACAGTCTTCTCTGTGTCTCTGACGTCTTTGTTCTTCAGCTTGAAAGCACATACTATTTCAGTGGACACATCTGTTTATTTAAAGCTGACTTTATCTCTATGGTTTGGTTTAATTCATGGAAGCCAGATATTCCATCCTAACATATAAGACAGAAAAAACTCAATTTTTGCTGCACCCATTCACAACGTATGTTGTCTCCTTTCTCTCATAATGTAGGCATAACTACCTTGTGCCAGATTCCTTATTTTTGACATCACTGAGTGCCTATACTGCCAATGTGTGGGTGCCAAAAACAAAGCAAAATACCTGCAGTAAACAGAGACATTCATAGATATTCCAAGGTCATTGAGTCTCATGACCATTCATGCTTTGCAGGACTCACCCTCAGGTCACACTTCCTTTCTTCAGGGTGGCAATGCTAGTCAATCCAAGAGTAAATCTGTGGATACCTATTCATTCATCTTGTGTATGTTAAAGGGAAATAGTAATTTGCACTGCTTATCATGTAGGGGAATTTTATTTCAAAGGTTAAAGTGGTACTGGATTATAAACCTATACACCCATCGACTTATATTTACCTGTTTGTGAAGGTAGAATTATCTGCATATTGAATAATTTTGGAATCAGGAATGGCAGCATGAAAGTTATTTATGAAGATATTGAAAAGTATGGGTCCTAGGATAGATCCCTGTGGTACGCCAGTTGGGGTAGGTAAGAAGGAAGAGGTAGAGTACTTCCATTTGACTGCCTGAGTTCTGTCTGATAGGTAGCTGGAGAACCAGGATATAATGTTTGGGGAGAGATGGAGCTTTGAGAGGTGATAAAGAAGGTGTTTGTGTGAAACAGTGTCGAATGCTTTGGACAGATTGAGCAAAACAGTAGAGACTAGATGTCCAGAGTCTTGGGCTAGAGTGACTGTTTCTAAGAAAGAGAGTAGAGCAGTTATAGTACTATGACCTGGGTGGAAACCATGCTGTGTAGGTTTAAGAAGATTGTTTTGGGCCAGGTAAGGCATAAGTTGAAGGTGACTGCACTTTTCAAGTATTTTTGAGATTGGAGAGAGCAGAGTGATAGGGCGGAAGTTAGAGATGCTGGTGTTTTTGCCTCCTTTATGAAGGGGAAGAATATAGGCTGAGTGCCAGAGTTTGGGGACGTAAGATTCCTTAATAGATCTGTTGATTATAATACTGATTGGGAGACCTAAGGCATCAGCAGCACATTTTAGGAAGGCTGAAGGAATGTTGTCAGGAGCATTAGAGCATGGTTTAAGTTTGGATAGAAGTCTTTTTATGGAGTTAGTAGAGGCAGGTTTGAAGTCGAACAATGGGGGAGAATTATTAGTGGGGTTGGATGAGGAAGAGAGAGGGGCTGGAGGGTTAATGTTTAGGAAGGTCCTGGTCAGGTCAGAAATAGTTTCTAAGAAGAATGATTTAAAATCAGAGGCTAGATCAAGGTCCAATTTGCTTGGGTCAAGACAAGGATTATTTTTGGATCCTGGATTAAGCTGTGAGTTTATTGCTTTCCAGAACTGCTTGGGGTTGTTGTTGTTGTTGGACTGGAGTTTGATGTAGTAGGACTTTTTGTCCTAGGTTATTAGCTGTTTTGCTAGGTTATGTTGCTGTTTGTATTGGAACAGGGTATTGGGAAGTTTATCTTTTTGGTAGAGCTTCCAAAGTTTGTCCCTTTGGCGCATAATTTTCTTAGTATCTTTGGATAGCCAAGGAGCTGTATTAGTTTTTATTCTCTTGTGTCTAACAGGGGCAAGGGAGTTTAGAGTGTCTGGGAAGACAGAGTTGAAATGTTCTATAGCATTGTCAAGAGGAAGGAGTTTAGTATTTGCCAGTTCATTTGTTTGAGAATGTTTGAGAACGATGTGGGTTGAAATTACTGAGGTTACGGGTATAAATATATTGGTGCTGGTGAGAGGAAGAGGTCATTGAGTGATGAATGTAAGCTGGGAAATAGTCACTGATGGAATAGGAGTTGTGCCAGAGTTGGTTATTTTATTAGGATCAGAGACTAAGATCCAGTCTAAAGTGGAACCAGGGGGATTTACTTTGTTAGATCGGGTGACTGAGTGAATTATCTGAGAGAAGTTATAGAGGTTGATGGATAGGGAGGGAGAAGTGCTGTTAATTTTGTTCAAGTCAATATTTACATCTCCTAAAATATAAGTTTCAAACTTAATTTCAGTAGAGGCCCATAGGAGAATATCCACAAGGGTAGAAATATTGTTACCAGGAGAGATATAAAGGGCTATTATGCAGATATTCTTGTGTTTATTCATATTTTTAGTAGTCCAGCAGTCAATTCTGTGTTCTGGAAATGTGGAATTGGAGTTTGGAGGGGTATTAAGGTGAGAAGGTTGGAGTATACTAAGGCAGAGCCACCCCTTTCTTATTTGGTCGGTCAGTTCTGAGAATATTAAATCCTGGGGGTAGGATCTCAGCATCTGAGATATGGGGTTTGAGCCAAGTTTCAGAGATTGCTAAGATGTCTGGTTGGTTGTGGCATAGCCAAGCTTGAAAGTGATGAGCTTTGTTGTTAAGACTCTGGGAGTTCATGGTAATGATTTTTAGGGTGTTGTGGGAGGAGGAAGGAGGTAGGGGGTAGGTATTGCAAGTAGGAGGACTAGGACCAGGTCTGGGGTGGATATCTCCAGCAAAGGCTAGATTGTAGGGTGGGGGCAAATATTTGTCCCACTCCCTCTTAACCTGGTCTGCAAATGCCTGTAGCATGGACTTGAGTGTAGAGTTTAACCTCTCAACAAGACCATTAGTCTGGGGATGGTAGGGGGTAGTCTTCAGTTACTTCACCCCACAGTACTTCCACAGACAACCCAGCAGGTCTGACATGAAACTGGGACATCTGTCAGTCAGTATTTCTTTTGGGAAACCTACCCTGCTGAAAATCTCTAACAAAGCAATTGCCACCTTTTCTGCCTCAGTGGAGGACAAAGCCACTGCCTCAGGGTATCTTCTAGCATAATATACTACCTCTAGGGTATACGTTTTCCCCTATGGAACTTAGGGTACTCAGAGGTCCCACAATATCCATAGCTACCCTCTAAAATGGCTCCTCAATCACAGACAAAGGCATCAAAGGAGCTCTCACCTTGTCTCCTGCCTTGCCTACCTTTTGGCACTGCTCACAGGTCCTGCAGTACCCTGTTACATCTCTGGAAATTCCAGGCCAATAGAAGTTCTGTATAATATGTCTCTTTGTACGTTTTATGCCCATATGACGTGCAAAGGGAATATCATGGGTTATGGCTAGAAGCAAGAGATGGCAGTCTCTAGGCACTACCAACTGCTGTATCCTCTCACCTTCTAGCCCTCCCTTAGGGGTCCACTCTCTATATACAGTAACCCTTTGTCCCAGTATACACATTCCCCCTTCCCTTGAGAATCAGGCACCTCACTAGCTACCTGCCTCAGGCCTTGCAATGTAGGTAGGGTCTGAGAGCTGAACGAAAACCACAAGACCAGTAAAATAAAGTCGATTTATTAGCTCTCTTGATGAAACAGACAAAACAATATGTTCTCTCTCTAGCGCCTCGGCCACAGTAAGCCTTCAAGGAGTAAACCTACATAATTTTTGAACACTTTATATACTTGCATCAATTAAAACAATTAAAATTAATTATACAATTAATCAATTACACTTTTCCAACAGCACTCTGTATTCAATCCATTAGGCAACAAAGTGCCATACTTTAAAATGAAAATAGTTTCTTTGCTTAGCAGTAACTTTTCAACCATATGGCCATTTGTTTCAGTATCAGCTACTTGCTGTAAGATAGTAGCCTGCAAGCTATCACTGGAACCATTATGATATTCACCAAAATGTAAAGCTAATGGGCTTTCTACTTTTGATTCCTTATGTCCCTTAAATGTTCAAGTAATCTTACTTTGAACATCCTTTTTGTTTGACCAATATAGAACTTATTGCACCCACATTTGATAGCATAAATTACTTTTTGTGTCTTACAGTTATATATGCCATCTGACGTAAACCTAACATTATTAATACTTGTAAAAGCTTTTTTTATATATCTACAAATACTGCAATTTCCACATGGAAATGTTCCAAAATCTGACATTTCATGATATATTTTACACTCTGGTTTTGAAAATTTTGTATGGACTACCATGTCTCTTAAACTTCTACCTCTTTTATATGAAAAAATTAGTTTTTTCTCCATTAAATTATTAAGTTCACCAAAATTTTTTAAAAATTCCCAAAAGTGCAAAATGCATTTTTTAATATCATTACTAAAAAAATTATAAGTAGACACTAAGAAAATATTTTTATCCAAGTTATTTATATTATTTTTATTTTTGGTATAATATTTGTTAACATAACCAACATGACCAATATTCTGAGAATTATATCTTGATTCTACTACTTTCTTAATATCTAGTTCAAGCAGTCTAGCATCATATTCTCTTCTCAAAAACATTTCTTTTGTTGTTTGGATTTCTTGTATGAATATTTTGTCATCATTACATAAACGCGAAATCCTTAAGAACTCTCCATATGGCAAAGACTGAATAGTTTGATTAGGGTGACAACTAGTAGCCTTCAAAAAGTCATGTGGCATACCAAACTTTCTATGTATACTAGTAATTATTGGGTGACCACTTAGTCCTATTAACTTAATATCTAAAAAATTCACTGTATGTCCATATTGTAATCCTTCAAAAGAAATATTGAACCTATTTTGTTGAATTTCTTTCACAAATTGATTTATATTATTAATTCCATCTTCACATAAAAAAATCAAATCATCTATGTATCTATAATATATTTTAACATATTTCTGTACAAATTCATTTTTATAGATACACTCTTGTTCAACCAGGCCCATGAATATATTAGCATACATTGGTGCGAATGGGGCACCCATGGCTGTACCTTGTATCTGATGAAAAACCATGTCATTGAAGCTGAAATAATTGTTTTCTAAACAAAATTGGACTAAATCAAGAACATAATGTGTGTAGGGATGGTCCCCCATACTTTTATAAATTGCTTCTAAACCAAATCTGTGTTGAATACTAGTATACAAACTCTTCACATCTAATGTGATCCAATACATACTTTCACTCCATACAATAGGTTTTATTTTATTCAGAAAATCAAAGGAATCTCTTATATATGATGGTAGACAAACAACTTCTTTAAGCAATACCTTATGTAATACTACTCCCAAATTATGTAAAAAATATTTTCTTGCTGAAACAATTGGTCTACCTGGAGGTTCACTAAAATTTTTATGAATTTTGGGCAGGCAGTAAAAGTATGCTGGACCTATATCAGATGATATTAGTTTCTTTTACATCAGATTCTGTCCAGTAACAGTCTCAAGCCCTTAAAAATTAAATCATTATAACATTCCTTAGCACATTCTATAACATCCTTTTGAACTACACAATATACAGATTCATCATTTAGTAGATCTAAACACATCTTTAAATACTATGGTGCATTATCACAATTTTATTGCCCTTATCAGAGGGCTTAACTATTAAATCACATTGTTTAGAAAATTGTGTTAACTCTCCCCATTCTTGTCTGGTCAAATTATATTCAATATTATTATGCTGTAAATTTCTTAGCAAATACTCTATTTCAAAATCTAACATTGCATGAAATTTTTTTATTCCTTCATGAATAAAAGGAGGCATAAAGTTGCTGGCTATACTTAAAGCAGAAGTATCAATAGGGTAATAAGCATTTAGATTACTAACACAGGAAACAAATGAATCACAAGACTCATTAGAGTCACTTTCCCATTCTACACTTTCCATATTAACTTGTTCAACATCTTCACTAAGTTTGATATTACATATGTTATTAAAATAATACCATAAATGCAGCTTCCTTACAAATCTAAATACTTCTATTTTCCATTCATGTATTTTCGGCAATACTGTTGGCACAAATTTCAAACCACAATTCAATATAGAGACAATATTATCAGACACATAACAGCCAGACAAATTCACCACAATATTAGTACAACAAATGTTAGTACCATTTTGTTCTTTTAGTGTCTCTCCATTGACGTTGTTGTCCTCCCTGGAATGGAATTCCTGTTCTCCATAACCTCTTTTCCGCTGTTGACCATTCTCCCCAGCTGAGCGAAACCGTTCTGGGAAGCGTTCATGAAAATCCCGTCCAGTTAGCAGGTGAGGGTAAATCAGGAAAGTCTCTTAATTCAGAAACATAAACTTGTCTATCTGGCGTCTGATTAACTGCATCAGCACTAGTAGTGCTCGCCCGTCTGTTGCAGTCTCTATTAGAACCATTAGGTAAAGACAGAAGAAGCGTGATCGTTGATTGGCTCTAAACAAGTAAGCGTTTGCCTCTATCAAAGTCACGGAGGTCTCTTTGAATTTTATACATTTTCTGGTCTATAATTCTTTTTCTAACACGCTAATCTTGTCTTGTATGTCTCTAAGACAAGAATCCATGGTTCTATCTAACAGAGTGGCAAGATTATTACAAACCATATTAATGTCTTTTTAAATTCAATAATTTAATATTGTCTCTCTCCACTAGAATTTTGATCCATTCCTTTGAGCATTGGTGCTGCAGATTCCCACTTATGCTGGAAAGTTTTATCAGTAGGGCAAGACACAATAAAAGGTTCAGATGGAATTTGATAGCCCTTAAGCCCCTAGGAATGATATCTAAATCTAGATATCTTTGTAAACTATTACAGTTATAAAATGTAGCTGTTTCTTTGTTCATCAAATTAGTCAATTTAGAAACCATAGTCTTTACCTCAGAAGGAAATCCATGGGCGTTTTCCTATATTAGCAAATGGGTTGTTAACGTTTGCTGCGTGTTTCAGCTAGAAACCGCTCCCATGCTGGAATATCCCCATTACCATCTGTATTAGCAGTCCTTTCGGATCGATCGATATTACGGTCAGAATTAGTATTAAAGAAACCATCCAGTGTTGCTGAGAGGTACCACCATTATCCTCTCTAAACATCGTGGAACATTTAAAGCAGGATCACTGGCCATAGATGAAACAAATCCAGCAGCAACAGAAGAAAGTAGATGAGCGAAAACCACAAGACCAGTAAAATAAAGTTGATTTATTAGCTCTCTTGATGAAACAGACAAAACAATATGTTCTCTCTAGCCCTAGCCACAGCTACAGTAAGCCTTCAAGGAGTAAACCTACATAATTTTTGAACACTTTATATACTTGCATCAATTAAAACAATTAAAATTAATTATACAATTAATCAATTACACTTTTCCAACAGCACTCTGTATTCAATCCATTAGGCAACAAAGTGCCATACTTTAAAATGAAAATAGTTTCTTTGCTTAGCAGTAACTTTTCAACCATATGGCCATTTGTTTCAGTATCAGCTACTTGCTGTAAGATAGTAGCCTGCAAGCTATCACTGGAACCATTATGATATTCACCAAAATGTAAAGCTAATGGGCTTTCTACTTTTTGATTCCTTATGTCCCTTAAATGTTCAAGTAATCTTACTTTGAACATCCTTTTTGTTTGACCAATATAGAACTTATTGCACCCACATTTGATAGCATGAGCGTTGAGAGCTGAGCCTGTCTCAACTTTCTCTTTGTAACCCCTCCCAGCTCCCCTTCCACAGGAAGTCTGGTATCTTCTGACAGTGGTCCCTCACTGTCAGCCTGGGCACTACTACTCACCTCTACCTTTGCAGTCACTCTGTTCAAGGGAACATCAGTACCCACAAGCAGCTTTGGTTCACCTTCACTCTCACTGCTACAGGGCAGCTCCCTCCCTGAAGTAACCATCTCACCAGTCCTGGCTGCAAGTATGTGGTCTATCTGGGTCTCCCCCAGACTACCAGACCCACATGCTTGTCTCAAAGCCTGGCTGCTTGTAAGTGCATTAACACATGGTACTGCCTCATCCAAATCCTTCTCTATCAGGACATCTACAGGATGGTAGTTTGGTACCCTTGTTGTCTTAAGACAACTTACTATTGGCATTTTGTCTTTCCCACTTACTGGCTTCCTCACCTTTTGTTCCTCACTTTGCCTCCATGAACATCTATATGCCACATGGCCCCACTGGTTGCAATCAAAACATTTAACCCTAGGTCCTGGGTGTGTACCTGGACTAGTGGGTTCCCCTGTTACTGGCATATTCTGTTGGGGCAGTCTGTGCTGCCCACCATGGATTCCTTTTGACCCCTGAGCAGTACTGGGGGTCCCTATCCTGAGCAGGGCTGCCCTGCTTGCCAGGTATAGGTCTCCCTTCTTCCCCAACTCATCTGAAGTAGCACATTGTCTATCAGCTAACCAGATCCTCATGTCCTCAGGCAAAGTGCTAAGGGCTTGTTCCCTCACCAAAAGGTCTGCCAGCCCTTCAGAAGTGGTGACCTGACATCCAGTCACCCACTTATGAAAATAAGACCTCAGTTAAGCAACATATTCACACACACTTTCATCTGCCTTGCATCTTTGCTCACAAAACTTTTTGCTATAAGTTTCAGGTTCTAACAAACAATTGTTTACAGCATTATAGTTAAAACAGTCAATGCCAGATAAATTGGAAAGTACATTTACAGCTTTACCATGGAGTAAGGGGGTCAGGAACCATACCCAGAGCCTTTGGTCAACATCATACTGTTTACATACCCTCTCAAACATATGAATGAAACTATCAAAATTATCCCCCTCTATAAACTGCGGAAGAAATGTAATGATGTTTTCTGCTTCTGGGGTCCGGTTACTCCCTTCCCAATTATCTCCATGACTCTGGTGAGGAGTCAGCATCTCCTTTTCATGCTGCCTCTGCCTCTCTTTCTCCACAGCTTCCATTTCCAAATGCCTGGCTTCCAACTCAAGTCTCTTTAGTTCCAGATGGATTTTTAAGTCCTCTGCAGAAAAGTTGAGCTGTCCATTCCCTGAGTGTTATACATCTCCACAGCCAGTCTGATATTCCTCCTGATTGCTATTTTCTGATGCAGCTGTGACCAAAGCTGCAGTCATGTCTGCCTTAGTCAGGTTTCTATGCACCAGTCCTTTAGCCTGGCACATCTCAGCCAACTGGCTCCTTGTCAGCTTACCGTACTCCTCTGCTGACATGCTTGCCTGCTCTCCCTGACTAACTAAGCTAACAAAAGAAATAAAACAGTTGTGATCTGAACTCTGAATATTCACTGTGTGGCTGATTTAGAGTACAAAAACAGCTTCAGTGATCACTGTACACAAGCTACAGGAATTCACTATCCACATCACTACACGCCAATTAGTATGTGATGTGGCTAACTCACCACTATCAAACAGTTAATATTTTATGTGGGTATCCCACCACTGCGAACCAGTTAATATGTGATGCCTGGGCACTGGCCCAGTAATCAAGGAGCCTCAATCCTCACCACTAGGACTAGTGAGGGGCATGCACATTGGGAATGATAACAAGTACACACAGTAAAGTACAATTTCCCTTAGGAGCACACAAAGATCACAGTCAGTCTGGGGCTGGTTTCTCCCCTTTCTCTCCATATCCCCAATAAGACTCCCCACTGGCACAGCTATAGAGTCCAGATCTCAGCCTAGTGGTCAAGCTAAAACCTCCAGCACCCTCTCTGTCCAACCAGTGCTTTGTGTCCCTGCCCAAGTAGCTGACACACACACACACTTTGAGATAAGAGTTACATACAAACACACATACACTCCTGGGGAAGGTTGGCACAGGTTCTCCATCTATGCCCCCTTCTTGCCCAGACTATAATGTAGAAATCACTTCCACCAACCACTAATATCAGCTACTAGTAAGGCCCTTCCCAAAGGGTGTCCAATTTTACTGTGCAATATTATTATCCAAATAGTAAGTGTGACTGACACTTGAAGGCTATTTAGGAGTGGATGGTACAGTACTACCAAGAGCTTAAATTATCTCTACACAAAACAGCCACATTTGAAAGGTTTAACAAATATTTAATAATAAATAATAAAAGCACAAGACAAATCTCCTCATTTTAACACAGTGCTAGTCAAGAGTTCAGAGATCACAGGAAAATGCTTAAATAATACTGTAGAATAGTCTGACACAAATATAGAAAACAGCTAGTTTAATCTTACTAATTTCTATCTATTTCTAAGAGAAATGCTAAAGTCTAAGATCCTACTTACATACAGAGCAAGCATGTGCTGGTGAGTGTCAGTTCTGAAGATCAATGCAAAATGCTGTCTCTTTTTCTCTGAGATCTCCTAAATTAATAATACATCATTGCTGACTCATTTTAGATTACATAATTCTTAACAATTCTCTGGTTCCCACGCTAACAGAAACTCCAAATTTACATTTCTCTTTGTAATCTTGCACCTGGCCAGGAAACCACAACAATAAAATACATTATACATGTAAAATCTAGGAATTAACTCTGGTCTCAAAACAATAGAAAGAATTTGCTGGTCCAGACATCATGTCTCCGACTTTTGAGATCAAACACAGTTGTAATTCTTTACTTAGCAGCTTTCTTCCAGCAGGGTGCACTGTTGTTATATTTTTGAAGTTCAGCATTTAACACAGTTTTCTTACATTTAAGATAACAAGCCTGTGGATTATATTAATATTTAGAATGACATATAATTATTTACAAAATTCTATCTAGCTAGGCTGGCAACCTTCACAGAGTGACTTAACAGTAACCTTCAATATGCAGTCATCTGCAAACTTTTTAGCCAGAGGTCTTGTCTCTCTGCTTGAAGATCTAAGAAGTAAATAACAACAGTAGAGTTCCCAGCAAAGATATCTGAGGGACACTGCTGGTTACTTTTTCATGCTTTTTGTTAAGGCAATTGTAACTCGCACTGTGTGGGTTTTGTCTTTCAGCCATATATACCAACCTTTAAAACATTTGGCTTCCATATGATGTCTGCATGGGGAATTGTGTTGAAGAAATTGGTAGATCATGATATTCCATGTGCACTGCATGACCACCATCTACAGCCTCTGCAACCTTTTCAAATGGTAGAGAGGATCTGCCCTTCACAAATCCAAACTGTTGGGAGTCACATCTAATAAGATCCTTGTTATCGTAGTCAATGAGGTCTTTTATAATGTGTTCCATGGCTTTGCAGATGAGGCCTGTATGGCTGATAGGTCTGTAATCATCTGTGATGGTTGTAAGGCCACCCTTATGGAGAGGCTTCCCATTGTAGCACAGTAGCGCAAACCTCCCCAGGGACAAAAAGAGGTAACTAAATTTAGGTGAAGGACTTTAAGAGGTGAGTTGGCAAGGTGGTGTTTAACACCATTAATTAAGTAAACAGCTATATTGTCAGGTCCTATGGAAGACGTATTTTGGTCTTGGTTAGCACTTTCAGTAAATGGTCTTTAGAGATTATTGGGGAGTAAGAGATTTAGATATTTCCAGGATTAGACTAGAAGCCTCAGGAGTAAAATTAGCTCCAAATGTGTCTGCAATGATATTGACAATGTCTCTTGGGTCAGAACAGAGGGTGTCATTATGAATAAGTTCAGAGTAATATAGAGTACTGTTTTTTTATAATTATGTTTGGCTTTAGAGGTCAAACTAAATTCACAGTTCTCTTTATTGGACCTGATAATGGCCTCTAATTTTTTTTTGTAATGCTTTTGATATTATCCTTGTGATGAAGGGTTTTATATCTACTAAATAATTTAAGGAGTTTCTTTCATTGTATAGTTTATTTGTGGTGGTAAACCGCCAGGGTGGTATGTTTTTTAATTTAAAAAACAATAAACCAATAAACATATGATTAAAACAACCCGAAGGCCATAGCCCAAAAGGTAAAAGCTTTAATATGTGAGCGCTTTCATTCACTCAATTACAGTGAACTTCTTCAGACAAATTAAAACACATTTCCCCCTCCTTATATACCCATCTAATCACATGACAAGTGTAAAATGTATTAACTCACCAATACATACAATAAAAAGTAATAAGTCTTTAATCATTAAAATAACATATTTCCATATTATAGTATAATATAAACAATAATACTGCATCCAGCCAACTAAAATCTAAAAAATAGACATATGCACATATCCAAAAAAACATTTCCTTATAGACATTATGCTTTGATGCAATAGGTAATTAATGGGTCAAACTTTTAAGTTTTAATAAACACATGACAGAACATTGGTCATTAAGCCCTGGGTAACTATGGGCATTTTGAGTCAATTGCCACCATAACCCTTGTCTTTCAAGTAAAAGGGGCACCTGGCCACTCCTATGGCCCCCAGTTACTTGATCAATTACCCTAAATTTAAAATGATGCCCAGGGTTATCCCTAATATGTCTCGCTAGGGCATTATTTTCCTTATTCCTATTTATACTATAGTTATGTTCGTAAATCCTTTCTTTTATTTTATGGTCAGTTTTACGAACATAGTACCCCGGGCATAATTGGTACTTTGCTAAATAGACTACGCTCTTGGAATTACACTTGGCTGTAGTTGTAAACTGTACGTTCCCAACAGTATAGTCCTTGCCTATATCTATGTACTTGCAGTAGGGGCACGCCTCACATTTTACCATACTCTTCTTTAAAATTCTGATTGTTCATATCCCTCTAAAAAGACCAAGAATCTTTGCAAATTTGATGTTCCATTGCTACATATTTTTTCAAGATACCATCCACTACTTTAGCACATGCATATATGGCTGAATTTCTCCTATCAATTATGGGACGTACTGAAGTGTTAACTAATTTTTAATACTATAATACAGAAATATGTTATTTAAACGATTAAGGAGTTTTTATTGTATGTATTGGTGATGTAATACATTTTACACTTGTCATGTGATTAGATGGGTATATAAGGAGGGGTGAATGTGTTTTAATTTGTCTGAAGAAGTTCATTTTAACTGAGGGAACGAAAGAGATCACATATTAAAGCGTTTACGTTTTGAGCTGTGGCTTTTGGGATGTTTTTGAATTTGCCATGAGAGTTGGCTCTGGTAGAGACTGCTAGTTCTGTGCATTCTTCTGAATGGATGTAGAATTCTCTAATGAAGCTTGATGCTGTATTAAGTTGTGGGCAGGTACAGCCATAAGTACATTTTGATATTCGTTCACTTAGTAGGTTGTGGTTGTATTTGTAGTCCTTAAATTTGGTGGGGTTTGAGTTAGGATCTTCTGGGTGTTACACATCATGTAACAAGTTCTGTTTATTTATTTATTTATTTACTTCTACTGCTGTAGTTGCTGACTCCCCCTTTAAAAAAGAGGTGCAGAAATGTTAATGGAGTTGCTCCCCACCCCAGAAATATTGCCATTCTAATCCCAGTTCTGACCCAATGGTGCAGTGTCCAAATACCTGATAAATGTGTTCTGTTTTAAGACTTGCAGCTATATGGTTTCCTCTAGATCTTTTCACTGTTTTTATAAATATTTAGTATCCCTCCATCCTGCAGATATAGTCACTGAGACTCAGCTCAGATTTCTACACATTAATGACTCTTGAGATGCCCTATTTATTTATTTCCATTTAGAAAAGGAAACAGTTTTGCATCTTCCATTTTCATAGTTTCTATTTCCGATAATGAATAGTGACTGGTCTTATATTTTAATTTCATCTACTAACCAAATGGCTGAACTGGTCATCATGGGCCCTTTTTGAATATTACTGAGCCACAAGGGCAAGAGTAAGTAGCACATATATGGACAGCATAGAGCCAGTCAGCCTGTTTGTTCCTGGGTGGAAATCAGAGTAGCTAAAGAAACCGCCTACAGACGTGGAGATGATGTATATTGCACAAATACATTGGAGATGCAGACAGAGATCAGAACCACTAATTCATCACACTGCTCAGTGTTACCTCCTGAAATAGAAAATCTTCCTTCTGAAAAAAAAAGGTACACTATCATGTTTTACATCTAGTTCAGCTCTGACGGTACACTGCCTGCCAATATCTATAACTAACAAATTTGGTATTTCCAGCCTCCTCTGAACCAGAAACCTATTTGAAATGTATCATTTTACAAAACTGACAAAACTGACTGTGAATTGGAGTAAGCTTTTGCATTACTTGTTTATTGCTATATCACTGTATTCCTTCATTCAGAGTAAAACAAAAGGGCGATTTTACAACATGGCATTTGTGGAACCTACCTGCATGTGCTATGGAAATATCATTATGCAGTTCTTTGACATCAGAATTCATGACATAAAACTTTTCAATGAGTATAAGAAAATTTTGAGCAAAAATATTGAGATACACCAAAACAGCCAATTTATTATTCATTTTGCCAATGCAATTTCATAATTTTGGCAAACATCAATATTCAGCACACAGCAAATTCTTCATAGTAGTATAGAAACATGACAACTGCCATGTTTTCTAAATGGAGACCAAACATGTATAGGTTTCTTTTGGGCCAACACAGAGTTGTGCATTCACTTTGCAGAACAACATTCTGAAAAAGAATTGTAACCTTTTTTTCATGGTGTTAATTTTGTATTTATGATGTTAATGTTGAAAAACTGTGTCAGATATTAAAAGTGTTTAGAGTTAGGAGCCCATGTTCATTTTGACAGTTCTTTTTCTTTTTTTTTTTTGCACCTTATCAGTATGACCATCAGTTGCCTCTAGTGAATCACCAGTCCTTTCTTTCCCTGTCTTGCTTGGCTCCAGCACCCCCTCCCCATGGAGTGGTTCATGCTATCTAGAAATAATTCACCTTTTTGAGATCCCTTCCCTTAATGCTAGGTTTAAGGGATAAGAACAGGTCTTTGGAAAGTCACCATCCTGTGCTGGCTGCAGACATTTGTTTCTGTTGTTAAGGATACTGCTGAAGCAAGGCTTTCATTTTAGACTTTGAAAGAATACTTCTGCTTCACTCAACAGCTATAGTGCAATGTTTTTTTGGTGGGTTGCAGAGTTTACTTGTCCGTTTGTTCTTACTACCTGAACTTTATCCTCTGACCTCTGTCAGGTGACATGAGCAGTGAGACACAGCCATTTCTACTTGGATGAATAGGCTGAAGTTCATTGCTTGTTCCCATCCTTCCTGGCTGACATTTGATACTTACACATTCTAATCAAGCCTCAATAACCAAAACTGCAGTCAGGATTCTGTGAGTGGGCCCAGCCTCATACCTGTGATGCAGAGGGGATACAACCTCATAACTGTGATACAGTATGAGTTTAACCTCATAACTGTGATACCAAGTGGGTGTAACCTTATGTCTGTGATACGGAGTGACTGTAGCTTCATAACTGTGACACAGGGGTAGCGTAACCTCATACCTGTGAATCAGAGTGGGTGTAACCTTAAACCTGTGATATGGAGTCACTATAGCTTCATATCTGTGACACAGAGTGGGTGTAGCCTCGTATCTATCATACAGAGTGGGTGTAGTCTCATACCTGTGACACAGGGTGGATGTAGCGTTATACCTGTGACACAGAGTGGGTGTATTCTCATACCTGTGATACCGAGTGGGTGTAACCATAAGCCTGTGACACAGAGTGACTGTAGCTTTGTATCTGTGATACAGAGTGGGTGTAACCTCATACCTGTGACACAGAGTAGGTGTAGCCTTTTGTCTGTGACACAGAGTGGGTGTAACCTCATACATGTGACACAGAATGGGTTTAGCCTTACACCTATGGCACAGAGTAGGTGTAACCTCATACATGTGATACAGAGTGGGTGTAATCTTAAACCTGTGATATGGAGTGGCTATAGCTTTGTATCTGTGACACAGAGTGGGTGTAACCTCATGACTGTGAAACAGAGTGGATGTAGCCTCATACCTATTACGCAAAGTGGATGTAACCTCGTACCTATGATACAGAGTAGGTATAGGTAGTCTTGTATCTGTGATACAGAGTGGGTGTAATCTCATACCTGTAATACAGAGTCTGTGTAGCCTCCTACCTGTGATACAGAGTGGGTGTCAACTCATACCTGTAATAGGGAGTTGGTGTAGGTAGCGTCATATCTGTGATACACCACATACCTATGACACAGAGTGAGTGTAACCTTATAATGTGACTCAGAATGTGTGTAGCCTCATACCTGTGGCACAGAGTGGGTGTAGCCCCATACATGTACTACTGAGTGGGTGTAACCTTAAACCTGTGATACAGAGTGACTGTAGCTTCATATCTGTAACACAGAGTGCGTGTAACCTCATACCTGTGATACAGTGTGAGTTTAACCTCATAAATGTGATAGTGGGTGTAGCCTTAAACCTGTGACATAGAGTGATTATAGCCTCATACCTGTGATACCGAGTGGGTGTAACCTTAAATCTGTAATATGGAGTGACTGTAGCTTTGCATATGTGATACAGAGTGGATGTAACCTCATACCTGTGACACAAAGTGGGTGTAGCCTCTACCTGTGACACAGAGTGGGTGTACCCTTAAATCTGTGACACGGAGCAGCTGTAGATTTATATCTGTGACACAGAGAGGGTGTAACTTCATGCCTGTGATACAGAGTGGGTGTAGCCTCATATCTGTGATACAGAGTGGGTGTAACCTCATACCTGTGATACTGAATGGGTATAACCTTAAACCTGTGATACGGAGTGACTATAGCTTTAGATCTGTGATACAGAGATGGTGTAGCCTCATACCTGTGACAAAGAGTGAGTGGAACCTCATACCTATTATACAGAGTGGGTGTAACTTCATACCTATGATACAGAGTGGGTGTAACTTCATACCTATGATACAGAGTGGGTGTAATCTCATATCAGTAAAACAGAGTGAGTGTAACCGCATATCTGTGATAAAGAGTGGGTGTGATCTCATATTAATGATATAGAGCTAATATAACTTCATACCTATGATACAGAGTGGGTGTAATTTCATAGTTTGAAACCATTCAGTATTTTGACCCAAAACATAAAGCATTCACATCTTTTGATAGAACTAAGCAACATAATAATTATAATTTCGAGCTGAAAAGTCAAAGTTTTTGTTATTCCTTCAATACCGTATTTCATATTACTTTTGTTGCATCTGTACAGTAAAATATTTAGAACAAATCTATGCAATTTTGCTAAAATAGTAATTTCAGGAGGAACTTAATGACCAGGATGCTATAAAATTCTACTTGTTTTAAGTCTTTAACACCATAGCTGACTCTCTGTCTAACAGTTCTGTCATTGTGCCACATATTAGGATAATTTGGTTTTCTGTATTTTTTACTTATAAAAAATATAATTTTAAAATTAAAAAAAATTCTCACACTCAAATTATTTTAGAATTAAGTATTGTGTTAGTAAATTTCTACTGTGCTAATGAGATAGCTGACACATGTTAATTTAAAAAAATAACTCCTCATGAACTTAGGAAGATATAGTATACTAATAATTAGCATGCCTTTCCCTTCTCTCCCTGCCACATATGAAGAGCCATGGTAGGTCATTCCATAGCTTGTTACTATGTTCATGGTAGATCCTTCCATGTTCATGGTAGGTCATTCCATGTCTTGTTACTATGTTTGTGCTAGATCATTCCATGGCTTGTTACTATATTCATGATATATATTTCCATGGCTTGTTAGTATGTTCGTGGTAGGTTATTCTATGACTTGTTACTATGTAACTTAAGCACTGTTTAGATACAAGTGAGATCACTGCTTAAATTGATAGCTCTTCCCTTTAACAGTGATCATACAGCAGATGTGCTTTAGCAATTGAACTATTTTACACTCCACTTGTGTGTATCATTTAGCTGAATATTTTAATTTTGTGGACAACATTGTCAGCATAATATATGAATATATAAATATGTAAATTGTGATATAGTGGAAGATGAAAAATTAAGGCTCCTAGTGGGTAGTCCCAAGTCATCAGTGTTAGAGTGGAGTCAGGGCAGAGGCTGCAGCTAATTCTGCAGTGAAAAACCCTCAAGGCAGAATTAAGGCAGTCCACTATGGTCTACAGTACAAGGGTAATGCTGAATATTTTTTAAGTAATGTGGCATCAGAGGTCCTCACAGTTGACTGGTGGAGACAGACTCCAGTGTGTTAAAGAGATCCATAATTTACAGAAGGCAAGATGCCTAAAGTAGAAGGGTGTCCACTGTCTATGAGTCTAAGTAGTGTGTGATGTGGGATTCTCACTGGGTGGCTCTTAGAGATAACTTAAAGTCTATTTTAACACATGCATGAAATGCAGAACTCAAGAGGCTTATAGCAGAAAGGGGGCCCTCTCTCTGTGAGTCCAAAGTGGAAAGGAAGTAGAGTGAGTTTAGACATAGATGGGGCAGAAATCCCAATAAAGAAAAATGATGAATGACCTGGAAAGAGTTATCATGATTTGTACTCTAGGTACTGTGAATCCCAAAATGATGCTATTTGTGAACATTGTGTTTTCTTTACTGAATAATTTTGAAGAAAGTCAATTCTGCAAGGAGGAAGTGATGCATACAATTAGCTGCCTTTCCTAGTGAGGAGGTGGCTGGAAGGAGTCTATGTGATGGCAAACAACAGGATGAAAAAGTAATCTCACCAACTGTTGTGGTTAATGACAGTGTGGAGAAGGAGGATGCTGCTGGGAATGAAGATGATAATTTTGTTGATAAATAATGTACAAATGGGAGGCATTTGGCTGTTCTGAGTGAAGAGCCATTAAACCAGGAGGTTAACATCACAGAAATGTGGAAGATTGAATGATGTGATGCTTGTTGGTATGTTGGAGCAGGAGATCAAAGTGAAAGTTCTGTGTTGCCTTGGGGATGTAATGCAGATAAAATTTTTGTTATGGATGAAAAGGGAAGATGTCAGAGGTTGAAATTGATTTAAATGCTGATATAGAGACTGAAGATACACCTTAATATTTATGTGGACATTTTCAGAAAGGGTGGAAGGAGGTAAAACACACAGATGAAAAACATTAAAAAGAAGAGGCATACTGTGAGAATTAAATCAAAGACTGATAATATAAATGACAGATATTACATTTTGGGATTAAATTGTTTTACCACTAGGATTTTAAGGTGCAGAAATAAGATTGGGAAAAGAAACTTTCTGTGATCTCACATTTGAAACTGACATTTTGATGAATAAATTTATGTTAAATGTGGAAAAAATTAATTTCTATGGACTTCGTTTCTTTATTTGGGACATAAATCGTTGTTAAAAATGACTTTGCATTTGCAAATCAGATCAGATGAAATAGAAAGCGATGTTAGGATATGTTTATTAACTTTTAGTAAAAGTGTGAACAGAAAAAAGAGAGATAATACAAATTTGTGGAGTGGAGGTTGGGAAGTGAAAGAGATTTATTCTGATGTTCATGTTCCTAGTGTGATTTATGTGTATAATTTAAGAGGTATCTTAAAATATGTAGGTCAGCTGAAAACGTGTTTCTGTTGGAATTTGTCACACTTAATGACTATGATAAGGTTAGATGCAATCATTGTGAGGGAAAAGGCCACACTATAAGCAAGTGTAGAGCTGTGTGTAAAATTTGTAAAAAATATGGCAATTTTTGGTTTGGATGTCAGGAAAGTTCAGAAAAGAATATACAGCTGGAAAGTAGAGAAGACAAAGATGTGGAAGGGAGAGAAGATATGCAATCTGCTGAAGAAGAGAGGAAGAAGAGTCAAGAAATGAATGCAGAGTTAGAAAGTACGTTTGCAGTGTTGTGAATGAACTATATGAAGAAATTGTGGATGTAAATAAAAATCTATAGGACAAAGGGTAAGATTACAGAAAATGAAATTTAAAAATAGACTGTCATAAGTTAGGAAAAAGGAAAATAATAATTTTAGGTTAGTATTGTTAAATGTAAATAGTTAATAGGGTAAGAAGATTAAGCATTTTAGAATGGTGTTTTCAGTTAAAAGCAGATGTAGTATATCTTCAGGATGTAAGGTTTATTGTTGGATTACGAAACTAACAGATGGATAGGATTTGGGATAATAAGATAGTTTGGTATTTAGGACAAGAAATGTGTTTAGCTGTGATTTTTATGTTTAATGATAAAATAAAGGTGTTAGATATGACTGTTATTAAAGCTGGGAGAAGAACTGTTGTAGATGTTTAGTGGGATAATGATGTATATAAATTAACAGGAATTTATATGTGCACAAACATTAAAGCGTGGCCACAGTTATTTGATGAAATAAAAATGAATGTGTTTGTTAATATGAATATTATATTGATGGGAGATTTTAATTGTGATTTGAGGGAAGAAAGAAAACAAAAAGGCAGGATGCAAAAAATGTGAACAATATAAAGATATGGTGGTTTGAGACCATGGGATCATGTTCATTTGACATATAAAAGACAGTTAAAAACAGAAATTGTTTCATTTTTATCAAGACAGGTTAAACAAATTGATGGAGGGGTATTAGTTACTGGCTTCTCAGATCATGTGGCAATATGGCTTGAAATTAGAGAAACTTGTAAGGTTATTAAGGAGGGGGAAGGGATTAAATAGTATTACTAAAGAATGTATGTATGAGTAAATGCACAGGTTATTCTGTTATCTTTGAATCATTTAACTTTAAGAGCTTTTTTGAAATGTGGCCTGATTTGTGGAAGATGTTGAATGAGAAATATGAAAAGGTTTATTTAGCGGTACAAATAGAGTTTAGAAAAGAAAGAAGGGGTAAATACAGGAAGTTGTATCAGAAAGCTAGAGGATTTGGAATCTAATAATAAAGATAATTTTAATAAAAAGCAATAGTTATATGATTTAGATAAGAAAAAGTATTGAAAATCTGATATTTAAGCAAAATTATTTTTGCAAGGTAGAAATGAAGAAGCATCTCCTTTTTTGGGGAAATTAGTTAAAGATGAGAGTATTTTATTCTGAGAAATAAATGATGTGGATGAAAAATTGAGAAAGACCAGAACAGAATAATGAAGGTGATTCAAAATTCTGTTATTATCGTGTATAAAGAGAAGGCTGTATTAATTACAAATAGATATTAAAGAAAGAAATTTTCACAGCCGACAGTACAGCAGTTAGAAAGACCAATAGAAATAAGTGAATAAGATAATTACTGAAAATTGGTAAGAGAAGCATCTGTAGCAGGTTTGGATGGGATAGTGTGTGATTTTTATAAAAGTTTTCAGTTGTAGAAAAAAGAAGTTTTTATTAAAATTTTGAATGAATATTTAGAAAGGCGTTTTATGTACAAAGGGATTTATATAAATATGAAAAGGGATGAAAAGAATAAATGAGGTCAAATTTATTTTTATTTATTTATTTATTTATTTATTTTACATTTGTTTATCAGGATAATCCGACTGGATACATGTCCATTTTCAGCGGAGGCCTGGGGAGAAAAACTCTACATAATCAAACATACAAAAGGTTACACAAGAAGTTAGAAAACAATAGAATATATAAATAAAGTGGCAATATACCTTATGTACATTAGTTTAGAAGTGTTCCCTAGTAGGGACTCACAGTTCTCATGGACAGACATACATAGGTTACACAAGAAGTTAGAAAACAAATTAGAATATATAAAAACAAAGTGGCAATATATCTTATGTACATTGGTTTAGTAATGTTCCCTAGTAGGGACTCACAGTTCTCATGGACAGACACAATTACAAGTAAGATTGTAACTCACAGTTCTCATGGACAGATGCAATTACAAGTAAGACTGGATACATAGCATGGTGATGTAGTTAGATGTTATGATCATTACTGATTATGCTATGATAATAACTGATTATGCTATTATTTTATAACTTAATCCAGGTTGGTACATGGGCATAGCCAGTTCAATTTGAGATACTGTTTGAGGTTTTTTTTGAAGAGAATTTTGGAGGATTGTAGGGTTATACAGTTTGGCAAGGCATTCCAGGTTTTGCCAACAAAGTTAGTGAACAGGGATTCACCAGCTGAGTTATTAGCTTTGTGGGTTTGGACAAGTAATTTGTTGTCTGACCATAAGGATCTCAGGTTGCTATATGGCTTAATAATATTTATAAGAGAGGGGGTATCTTTAGGGTGGTGCAGAACTTTGTGCGCTATTAGGAGTTGATTGAATTGAATTAAGCTGGGCAGTTCTAGCCATTCTAGTTGTTTCAGGTTCTGGCAGTGATGGGTTCTATAGGTGGAGCCAGTGGCGAATCTGGCAATATGGTTGTAGGTATGGGACAGCTTACTTAGTTTGGTTTTATTGAGGTTTGAGAGTATAGGTGAGGCATATAAAAGAGTAGAGAGTAGGTGTGATTGGCGATTTCAGTCCTAGCCAGTAGGGTTAAGAGTGTCTTGTTTCTATACAGTGATCCAAGCTTCTTATTGATGGTCTGTATGGTTTTGTTGACCTGCAGGTCAAATTTGAGATTATTGTCTATGATAACCCCTAGAAGTTTAGTGTGTTGATCCGGGGGGATAGTGGTGCCATTGTTAGACATGACTGAGAATGAAAGTGTGGCAGATCTACTAGTGGGGGTGAAGAGTAGAAGTTTAGTTTTATTGGGGTTCAGTAGTAGGTGATGGTTGGTGAGCCAGTTCTCAATAGTGTTAAATGCATTTTGGGTTAAGATTTGTAGTTTGGATGGGGAGGTGTCTGAACAGATGAGAGTGGAATCATCTGCATATTGAATACAGGTAGCTTTAGGGACAGCAGTGTGAAGGTTATTGATAAACATAGAGAAGAGTAGTGGGCCTAGTATGGAGCCTTGCGGGACACCAATTGTAAGAGGTAGCTGAATGGAGAGTTTGCCCTGCCATAATACCGCCTGTTGTCTACCAGTTAGGTAGGACTGGAACCACTGGATGGTATGCGTGTTGAGGAAAATGGATTTTAGAGAAAGAATGAGAAGTTCATGGTTGACCATGTCAAAGGCTTTTGATAGGTCAAGGAAGAGGGTGGAGGTTAGCCTATTGTCATTTCTGTTATTGTTTATGGCATTAGTAAAGGAAAGGAGGGCTGAGGTGGTGCTGTGGTATGGCCTGAAGCCATGCTGGGAGTTGGATAGTAAGTTATTCTGTGTAAGGTATTGCATTAGTTGCTTGTGTACACATTTCTCCATTATTTTGGCTAGTGGGGAAAGAATGGCAATGGGTCTATAGTTGGACATGTCTATTGAGCTACCACCTTTATGGAGTGGGATGACGATGGATATTTTCCAGAGGGAGGGCATAGCATTTTCAGATAAGTTTCTGTTGATAAGGATAGATATGGGATATGCAATGGCATCTGCAGCTATTTTTAGGTACTCTGCAGGGAGGAGGTCAGCAGTGAGGGTGGTAGGTTTTAGTTTTTTTAGGAGAATTTTGATAAAACTAGTGGATATTAGTTGGAGGCTACATTCGGGGTGATTTGTGGATAAATTAGGCGTGTGGCTTAAATTTGTGGAGGTTAGGTGATTTGCTAGGGATTGGATTGTTTTGGTGAAAACGTTATTATAACCGCTAGCTATGGTCTCTGGGGAACTATGGGTATGGTTAGCTGGGGTTGGGGTGGTAGAATGTCCTGGATAAAGTAGTTGATTTAAGCCTGCCCAGAACTTTTGGGGGTTGTTTTGTTGTTTTTGTAGGAGATTATGGTAGAAGCTTTTTTATCCAGTAAAATAGATTTTTTTTGTGTCATTCCTGAGCTGACGGTATTTTAGATGGTCAAGTGGGGCTTTGGTTGTTCTCCAGCTGGCCCAGGCTCTGTTTCTAGCTTTGATTTTAGATTTGGTCTCTTTTGTGAGCCATGGTGCTGTGTTTGATCTAGATTTTATTGTATGTGCTGGAGCATGGGAATCAAGGATACTTAGGAATTTAGTGTTAAAGTGAGCTACAGCCTCTTCTAATGGTAGATTTTTTTAGTTTTGACCAGTCAGCTGTTTGTAGTTCATTTAGAAATATTGCAGTGTCAAGTTTTTTTCTGTTTCTCACTGTTTTATATTTGGTCTGCTGAGGGTTTCCTACCTTATGTTTTATGATATAGGTTAGAAAGGTTGTCACGGAGAGTGCCAGCAGTATACAGTTGGGGTTGGTTGTTAACTAGGATCCAGTCCAGGATACTTTCCCTGTTGGTCGGTTTGTTTATCCTAGTTGAAGAGGTTATGATCTGTTTAAACACAGATAAGTTTATAGGAGTGGGGGGAGGGGTTCAGAGGAGCAGGGGTGCCAGTCGGTATTAAAGTCACCAAGAACTATGGTTTCTTGGAGATAAGTATTGGATAACCAATACAGGATATCCTCTAGGGTATTTAAGTTGTTGCCTGGCGGAATGTATCCACAGATGATGTTTAAACCTTTGTACTGGTTAATCTGTAATTTGGTTATGAGGAGTTCAGCATTGTTGAATTGGGGTGGTTGAATGGTGTCTCTATTAACAGTTAGAGTGTTTTTGTAAAGGACTGCCATCCCACCTCCTTTCTTAGTAGCATGGTCTAACCGGTGTATATTATATCCTCAGGGTAGTATCTCATTGTCGGTAGTACTAGGTTTTAGCCAGGTTTCTGTAAGACACATAATGTCTGGGGTGTGGATTGCTAGGAGGGCATGTAGGTTTGGAATCTTATTGTTAATACTTCTAATATTTAGGTGAAATGCTAGGAGGGAACTAGTGGGAGTAAAAAGGGGTAGCTTGACTGTGGGGGTTGTGGTAGGGGAGTGGAGGTTATTGGGTGTGGGTGGGCCAGGGTTGGGATGAATATCCCCATGTGTTATAAGGTTATAGTGACAGGATATTCTAAGCTTTAGGAGTTTGTTTATTAGTTCTATATAGTCTTTGTCTTTAGGTTTGTGTTTTGTGGTTTATTGATGGTCGTATATTCGGTTTGCTGGGGATGGCACAGTGTTTGGTGTTATGTGTGTAGTTGTGGGTGTCTGACCTTGTGGGTAGTGAATACCATGGTCAAATATTTGTTCGTAGGCAGTAAGATGGTAAAATAGAAACAGTATAGGCATTAGGGTAATTAGTATTTTTTTTTACTTGTTTGCATTTTGTTACGAGGGTGGGCCAAATTTGATGGTTGATTGTGCTAATAGGGTGTGGAAGAATGGAAGAGAAAAAAATGGGTGTGAGGGGAGGGCTGTTCAATGATTGGATCTTAGTATGAGGGGAGTGGCTGAGCATAGTTTAAATGTAGGAGTAGTGGGGGCGGGTGGAAATTGGGGGCAGGGAGGGGAGCAGAGTGAGCCTGAGCTAACACTGACTCCAAGTATTTCCCTGGGCTTATGGTATGTTAAGGTATGTTAAGGTAACATTTTGGCTGTATTTAGATGTGTTTCTTTTTACACCAAATTTTTAGGCTATTTTTAATCTATAGGTTACACACTTGCAGGATAAATTAATAGCTGCAGGGTATACTTTTATGGGCTATGTGAGGGAGTGCAGGGTGAAATTACTGTTGTAGCATGTACAATAAAATGGCATGCAAAAGAAATCTTTTTGGTGAAGTAATTTTGGAAAGATCATATAGATATGAAAAGATTTTATCTTGGATGATCAGAATGGTGGATAGCATTTAAAAATATACATGACATTACTTACAAGAGTTGGATGTAAGAAAAGAAAATAAGGAAACATAAGAAAATAAGTAAATAGTTATTTTTTTCATTGGAATAAAATGATAGGGAATATTTTATCTAAAGAAAAGGGTCTGTATGAATTAAATCAGACATAAACCAAGCACCTTTGTATAAGCAAAGATATTTTTTACAAGGAAAGAAAGAGGAAATAGCTCCATATCTAAATACATTAAAGAGAATTACACAGTAATGAGAGAATTAAAAGATAAATCAGATATGATGCAAAATAGAGAAGGAAAAACTAATGGGAGTGGTGACAGAATATGTAAAGGAATTGTTTCAAGAGAAGGGTACATCTAAAATGGAAAGATGGGAGGTAAAAGTATTTTCTCAACAGGATAATGAACTACTAGAAAGGGAAATATGTTTGGAATAATTGAACAGAATATTAGGAATGGTGAGCATAGAATCAGCAGGAAGTCCTGATGGTATGAACTATCAAATGTATAAGAATTTGGAATCATGGCAGAAGAAATGTCTTTTAAAGGTATTAATTGAATGGTTAAAAGATGGATTTAAGTATGAACAATTATGTAGAGGAGTAATGAAATTACTATGAAAAAAAGGAAGTAGATATGAGATAAGAAACTGGAGACCAGTAGTAATGAATAATACAGACTATAAAATCTTTATGACAATAATTCAGAAGAGAATGGACAATATAATTAATAAGGTTATAGATGATGTGATATATAGTGTAAGAGGTAGAGGTTGTCAGGAATTAATAGTGATAGGGAGTTAGTGGATAATAATATAAGTGAAAAGGGAAATGTAAAAAGTATAATAGGTCATATACAAAAAACCTTCAATAACATATAACATTGTAAGTTATGGGAAATTTTTTGATTGTATAATATATGTGAAAAAATAATAAATGTATGTGTTTGGCTTATAAGTATAATACAATAAAGATTTTAGTACATGGATGGTTAAAGAGATGATGATAAAAATGTGATAAGACAAGGATGTCCTTTGAGTAGAAACAGTGAAAGAGAAGAGAGAAGAAAAAGGAGAGTAAGAAGATGGTAGAAAGAGAAAAAAAAGTACATAGTGTCTCTAAAGTGTAAGAAAGAGAAGGAGATAGACAGGAAATATGGGACAAAGTGATTGTGCCTTATAGCAATCAATACACAAGAGGTAAGAGCATTTATTTTGATAAAAATATATATACTGTGATATTTTTTCAGACTGTTACAGGATTAGAAACTTTCTTGGGGGAATATGATGAAAGGAAAGACATACTTCCATGGAATAATTATATCATTAAGACTTTTTTATTGTGAAACACAAAAGAAAGTGCATATATAGGGTTGAACAGAGGCTGAAAAAGAAACTGCAAACATTTCTATTAAAGAACATTTGCAAAGAAGTTAAACACATTTCAAAAGAATTAGATAACAAAGGACTGTGGAATGCGGAATGGGATTGCAATGTTGTTTTGAAAATAGAAAATGATAGAGTTGTACATATTCCAAGCATGACTAATGCTGAAGGAAATAGAGCCATTGTAAAATACTTGGGACAACCACATTTTTTTTTTGTAAGGAAGACACTTTGTGGGTAATTGCAATAAAAAGAAATGTTTTGTATGTGAGGAGTTTGAAAATGATGCAAAAATATGAAATGTTATAAATGTAAACAGGGCATTTATGGGTGGATTTTATAAAAAAAACAAACACACAGAAAAAGTATGTATAGCAGAAAATGGAAGCAAAAATGAAAAAATAATAAGGACAAGAACAACAGGAAGAGCAACAAGATGACTGTGTAGGAAAGATGAATAATGATATACAAAATGCAGATAGTGACAAAAAGAAAGAGAGGAGGGTAAATTAGAAATTGGGTCAAAAGTTAGTGATGAGGAAGATACTGATTGGAAGGTAGTTAAAAACTGTAATAGAAAAAGAGCAAAAGATAGAAAAAAGGAAATGCCAAGGATTAGGATTAGGAGCTTGATAAAAATACATAATTTCATATAGACTAAGAAGAGATACACTCTTAAAAGTTTATCAGTTAATGTAAATCATACAAAAAGTTAGTAAGAAGAATACCCCCAGTATTAAAGTGATGTTATTCCTTTAAAACCCACACTCCTGAAGTAGATATTATAATTGACCTAGAAGGTTTTATTGGTTGTGACAAAAAGAATGTGCATGCAGTGTTTGTTGTCAGATGAAGAGGTAACCGGCGCTAACCTTTTCATTTTGTCTGCATTTGGGAGGTGAACCCTATTCGGGGATAGTTTTATTAAAAGTTTTATTGAGCAGCAGCAGTGTCCTGCCATCTTTTCTTCTGTTTTGCTTATTTTGGATTCGCAGGACTTTGGCAAGGCTAAGTGGATTCATTTTGTTTAGTAGTAGACTTAAGATAGGAAAAATTAAGTTTATAGACTTGTAGCAGTATATACATATGGAACATATAAACAGAGTGAAAGACAGTTTAAAGACATATTGAATTATATAATGGTAAATATGGATGTTATAGTTACAGGTGTTTTTGATTGTGATTTAAGGAATAAAAAGAAAAAAGATAGATAAGAAAAAATTAAGACTATGACGTGTAGAAATTTAGTATTAGGAAAAATAAATACATGTATATATTGGAAAGGAAATGTTAAAACAGAAATTGATTATTTCTTAGTTTCTAAAATATAGAAATATCATAGAAGAAACAGTAGAAGGAGGATTATAAGATCACATGACAATCTGGATATAAACTGAAGAAAATAAAGAACATACAAAAATTGGAAAAGGAATTAAAATAATAAATGAGAAAGTGTGGAGTGAGAAAGGAAAAGATAATATATTGAAATTATGGAAGGACCATATGACTATAAGAGAGTTTTATAATAATTGGACAGAATGGTAGATGGCATTTAATGAGAAGTATAAAAAATTACAATGGGAATGTGGAATAAGACAAAAAGAAAAAAAGAATATATGGAAATGCAGAATAAGGTATTCAAAGGTTTGGGGAGAAATGAGAAAGTATATTATAGAAAAGAAGAAGAGCTGTATAAAAGAAATAAAAAAAATATAGGGTTGTTGTATAAACAACAATATTTTCTGCAAGAAAAAGGAATAAGTATTTCCCAATTTAAGTAAAATGGTAAAAGAAGAAAGTGGTATAATTAGAGAAATTAAACATAAAAATAGGAAGTGGAAAAACACCAAGGAAGTACTACGGAAATTGTTCTACAATACATTAAAGAGATGGTAAGAAAAAAGAGAGATAAAAATGAAAAAGTTAAGTAATTTATGAAGGAAATAAATAAAGATGTGGATAAACAGATTAAATTAATGGAATTAGACATGATGATAAAGAAAGTAAATCTTAATTCTGTAGCAGGTTCAGGTGGTATAGGTTATTTAATGTATAAGAACATGAACATGGTGCAGTGGCAAAAAAGAAATTGTAATATGTGTATTTAATGAATGGCTATAGGATGGTATTTGTTATACACAAATATGTGTGGGATCATGAGATTTACACTGGATATAAAAAGTGTACACACCCCTATTAAAATGCCAGGTTTTGTGATATAAAAAAATGAGACCACAAATCATTTCAAAACTTTTCCCACCTTTAATGTGACCTGTATCGTGTACAATTCAATTCAACAACATCAAATATGTTAGGGGAAAAATATAAAAAATAAAAAAAATACAATAAGCTGGTTGCATAAGTGTGCACACTCTTAAACTAATACTTTGTTGAAGCACCTTTTGATTTAATTACAGCATTCAGTCTTCTTGGGTAGGAGTTTATCAACATGGCACATCTTGTCTTGGCAATATTTGCCCACTCTTCCTTGCAAAAGTGCTCCAAATCTGTCAGATTGCGAGGGCATCTCTTGTGCACAGCCCTCTTCAGGTCACCCCACAGATTTTCTATTGGATTTAGATCTGGGCTCTGGCTGGGCCATTCCAAAACTTTAATTTTCTTCTGGTGAAGCCATTCTTTTGTTGATTTGGATGTATGTCTGGGGTCATAGTCGTGTTGAAAAGTGAAACTTCTCTTCATCTTCAGCTTTCTAGCAGATGCCTGGAGGTTTTAGGCCAAAAGTGACTGGTATTTGGAACTGTTCATAATTCCCTCTACCTTGACTAAAGCCCCAGTTCCAGCTGAAGAAAAGCAACCTCAAAGCATGTTACTGCCACCATCATGCTTCACCATGGGGATGGTGTTCTTTTGGTGATGCGAAGTGTTGATGTAAAGTTGTTCTGTCTCGCCATTCATTCTTTACTGATGGGTTCAGAGCCAATCCCTCGGCTCTGATATGGCCAATTGCAAAGCTCGAGGTCTTCAAATAGCTCAAGGCCAAGTCCCTATCCCATGATGCACCTGGAATTAACTCAGATCTAGTTTGCCACTGCAATGGATCGGAGGTTCTGCTTTAGTTTGGGCCAGTAAAACTGACTTTTCATTATTATTCTGATTTTTTGATAGTTATATACCTTCTGGTATCTTAGTAGAATTTTAGAAAGCCCTTATAGCTTTTTGTGTGTTTTCCCATTTATACCCCTTCCCATTGTGTGCTTTAAAAACGTTTTTCTAGTTTAAAATATTCTTAATATCATAGTGTGTTTTATTAGTGACCTTTTGTCACAAGTTTTCCGATTTCTAGTTATAGTATTGCTCTGTGTGTCTGTGTGTGTGTGTGTGTGTGTGTGTGTGTGTGTGTGTGTGTGTGTGTGTGTGTGTGTGTGTGTGTGTGTGTGTGTGTGTGTGTGTGTGTGTTAGCCTTAGAACTTTTAGATAAGGCTTGGTAGTTTATTACTATTGAAGTTTGCTGAACAGTTTATTGTTATAGATTAGATAAGGCTTGTTGTATTCCTCAGCAGCTGTCTTATTTTATTGCATAGCTGCTTGAATTCTTGTTGTGTGCTTTAGACAGACTTTTTCCTGTTAGTTGCATTTTCATTATATGTTCTTGTGTGTGTGGCTGTGATTTAGCCTGCTTTATTTAGGCTTGTGTGAATATTACTCTTGAGTTTTTTCTGTGGTGACAGTAATTTTTCCTGCATTATTATAGCTGACCAAGACAAACACCCCAAGTCTGGAATTAAGAAATGCCCAATGTGTGGCTAAAAGATGTATGTAACAGACAGCCACGTAAATTGTGTTTACTGTTAGGAGCTCTGCATTTGCAAGACAGTTGTGCTATTTGTCATTCCTTTTCCTCAAGGGTTCTTCAGGAAAGGAAGAGAAAACTCATAGACAGAGGCTTCGTTTCAAGAACCTTTGAGTGACCGAGATGTATCCAGCAAGTTCTCAAAGTCTTCTAAGACTTCAGACTCGAAGAAATCTAAAAATTCATCGACTTCAGCTCCATTGCCATTGGAACCGACAGTCTTTTCCTTTCGGAGCCGGTCCCCAGTATTGGAACCGATGTCCGAAGCACCTAAGAGTCTATTACTTCAGTCGGTACCACCTTCGGTATGCTCCTCTCGATCCTCTATCAGCCTGTCAGATCTGGACATGGATCGTGTGATGCAGAAGCTGTTATTGGCACTGGCCTTGGCAAAAATGTTATCAGCTTTGACCCAAATGGCTTCAGAGTCAAAGACACTTACACAGACTCAAACTATTCCTTCTCTGAGCCATGCTGGTCCTTTGGAGCTAGAGGAGTCAGACCTGATGTTAGTGGAACCCTCGGAGCCCACGCCTGCTCCAGTGTCTTCAGCTATGTGCACTCTGACATCCTTGGTGCCGATCAAGAACTCTAGGAGTCGACACTCTCTGGTCGGGTCTGGGGAGGACAGTTGGACTGACTTGTCAGGTCTTACTCTGCCTCTCGGGGCTTCAGCTCGGATGAGCTCAGCTCCCACCTTGGGCTCGGAGCCAACTGTCCCAGTGCCGGGGGTGTCGATGGTTTTTTTGGATCCGTCGGCTCCCTTGCATCAGAGCAGAGGTGCTTTCGATGCCATGAGGAGAGTCATATCTCATAGGACATCCTCAACCTCAGGTCTGCCCTCCTCCTCCCTTAAAGTGCCTGTGTCTGCTTCTGCCTCACACATCCTGATCAAGCGTAGAGACCCAGAGCCTCAAGAAGCCCCATTGGGTGGCCCCTGATCTTCCGAGACCTCATCAGAAGTTCCCACTAATGAGGTTCCCAGGAAGAGATTGTGTAAGAGGAAACAGCTAGACTCCCCACAGGAGTCTCTCACATCAGATAGTGACTTAGATGAATCAGAAGGGTTCCCATGGTCCCCCTCTGAGGATATCTCATTCACTGAGATACTTGAAATCCTTAGGCAGATGGGTGACTGGCAGTCCAAAAGCCCTACTGAGGATGAGTCAGTCGTCCTGAAGGCTTTCGGGTCTCAGCCCTCCATCTCTTGGGTGTCTCCCCCCTTCGATGAGCTGATGCAGCTGGTCTCACCAAGGGAGTGTGAGTCTCCAGATACTACGGAGCCTGTTCCCAGGAGGCCTAATAAATTAATTTCTGCCCCCCCGACAAAACATTTTTAACAAAAGGTGTTCTGGTTGATGCCATGGTGGTGGCGGCAGCCACCAAAAAGGAAATGTCTAAGACTTCCTCGTCTATCCATCCTCCTAACAGAGATTCCAGGATTATGGATAGATATGGGAAGCGCATGTTTAGTTCAGCGACCTTTCCTCTTCGTTCGCTAAACTATTTAACCCATTTTACCAGGTTACAAAGAGATCTCCTTAAGGAGCTAGGAGATACTGTTCAGGGTGCAGTAGCTTCAGGAGCTTCCAACAAAGTTGCCGCCCAGCTTGCTACACTCAGTTCTATAGTCAATTCATCCATGTGACTCATTTCTTATGCAGCTGATGGAATGAGTAGGACAGCGGGTACAGGAGTTGCTCTTAAGAGACATTCCTGGATGCGCTTGTGTTCCTTCACGGAACCATTCAAGTCATTCTTCGTTAACACTCCCTTTGATGGCTTGTCCCTTTTTGGGCCTAAAGTGAAGGAAACCGTAACCAGGTGTGAATAGGACAGAAAGACTCTGTCTGCCCTCGGGGTCCATTTTTCCACCCTTACCCGACCCTACCCTAAAGGTCAAAGGGGAGGAAAAATGTGGTTCCAAAAAGCCCAGGGAGCCTTTCAGGACACACGTGGTGAACCCCCCCTCCAGGGGCAGAGGAGGTAGCAATAATGGAAGACACTGCCCTCGCGGCAGAGCGGGTCCGCAACACCAGTGCTTCAGTGATCATTTCTCTGGGAAGCCCTACCAGCACTCCTGAGAGGAGGCCCGACTGTCCTGCTCGGAGGCAGTCATGAGTCACTTATCTTTGTATCCAGACGCCTGGCTCAAAATAACAAAAGACAACTGGGTACAAAGTATCATTTCCAGAGGATGCTTCATTCCATTTGCCACACCCCCTCCAATCATAAGAAAAATCCCGGACGTTCCACCCAGTTACAGGGAACAGGCAACAATAGAGGTCCAAATGTTGCTAAGAAAAAGTCATCCAACCAGTCCCAGCAGACCAGACATGATCAAAATAAGTTCATAACTTCTTTTTACTCAAGATTCTTTTTGATTCCAAAGAAGACAGGGGACTGGAGACCCATATTGGACCTCAGCAGACTGAACCAATACATAAAGAAAGAGAAGTTTTGGATGGTCATGCTTCAGTCTATACTTCCCTTTTTAGGGAAAGACAATTGGATGTGCTCGATAGATCTCATGGATGCGTACTACAACATAAAAATGGCCAGACCATTCAGGGATCACCTGCGCTTCTGGCTGGGAGCCAATCATTACCAGTTTCGAGCCCTGCCCTTTGGTCTCACTACAGCCCCCAGAGTGTTCACCAAATGCATGGCAGTGGTTACGGCTCACCTGAGGTGTCTAGGATTCCAGGTGTTTCTGTACCTAGACGATTGTGTCCTTACTGTCACCACTAGGCATCAGCTCATTCAGGCCAGGGAGTCCACTCTGTCACTCTGCAATCATCTCGGCATTACAATCAACTCAGAAAAATCTGCCTTGTCATCATCGCAGCATATTGTTTTTATTGGGGCAGAGTTGGACACCACTACCACCACACTAAGGCTTCCAATAGAAAGAGTCTTTCTTCTTTGTTAGCATGTCAGCATTCTAATATCAAAAGACAGAGCACCAGCATCAGAAGTTCTGAAATTATTAGGCATGATGGCAGCAGCAATTTTGGCTATACCACTAGCTCGTATCGACATGTGGATACTACAATGACTGCTGTTCACTCAATGGTCTTTCCAAGAGCTCCCCATGACTCACACTATAATGATCACGAATACTTGCAAAAAGGACCTTCAGTGGTGGTTGACCTCACTTCATGCCATGATAGGACGCCCATTTGTGCTACCCCCTCCAGCTGCCACAGTGACCACGGATGCTTCCCTGATATGGTGGGGGGGGGCATTTTTAGGGAAAGATTGCCCAAGGCACATGGACCGATCAAGAGACAAATCTGTATATCAATGTTCTGGAGATGAGAGCAGTACTTTTGGCTTTGCAGTACTTTCAGGACTCTCTTCCTCTGGGTACGATTGCGATTCAAACAGACAATATGTTGGTGGTCTGATATTTGAACAAACAAAGAGGAACCAGGTCTTACCCACTATGTCGCGAGGCTGTCAGAGTTTGGCAGTGGACTGTTTCCACCCAGTGCTTTCTGTTGGCAACACACATCCCGGCGAAATCCAACATGACAGCAGACAAACTGAGCAGGGCAATCTTGTTGCCCCATGAGTGGTCCCTCAAGAAAGAAATAATGGACAGGATATTCCACAGGTGGGGCCAGCCTTGCTGTGACATTTTTGCCAGTTACATGAACATGAAATGCAGAAGCTACTTTGCCCTGATTCCTCCTCCGGGAGAAGCCCCAAGGGACGCGCTCATACATGATTGGCCTCCGGGTCTCCTCTATGCATTTCCACTAATCCCGTTGATACCCAAGGTTCTACAGAAAGCAAAAACCCTGGGAAAGACTATCATAGCCCCTCATTGGCCTTGTAAGATTTGGTTCCTCTTCCTTCGACTTCATCTTTTGGAGAATCCTTGGATTCTGGACCCAGTTCCAGACCTTCTGACGCACTCGTCAGGGGATCTTCATCCCTCCCTGCAGTCCCTGAAGCTGACAGCTTGGCTGCTCCAGTTCCCATCATAGCCAGGTTCCATAACCTCTCCTAGTGAGACAAAACAGATCCTTTTGTCTTCTCATAAATTTTCTACTAGGAAGCTATATCTTAGCAAATGGAAACAATTTTCTATATGGGCCTCTAAAAATAATATTGATCCTTACCAAGGCCCTATGGCCTCCATCTTAGAGTTATTTACTATTATTTTTAACAAAGGAGCTGCAGCAGCAACAGTTTGGGTTCAATTGGCTGCTATTTCTAATTTTCATCTTGGATTTGAAGGGTTGAATATCATGTCTCACAAGTTATCCAAAGCTTTTCTCAAAGGGACCTTTCATATTAGACTACCTGTGAAATCTCCCTATTCTCCATGGAATCTAAATTTTATGCCTTCCTGGATAATTCTTCCGCCATTTGAACCAGCTTCCTCTTGTGACCTCAAATTTTTGTCATGGAAAACCATCTTTCTGGTAGCTATTACTTCTGCTCGCAGAGTATCAGAGCTTCAGGCTTTATCCATCAAGCCTCCCATATTTGATATTCCATGCTGACAGAGTCTGACTTAGAACAAACCCCTCATTTTTGCCCAAGTTTGCACTGAAACCAATCTCAACCAGATTATTGATTTGCCAGTCTTCTTCCCCAATCAGTCGAACAATTTAGAGTATATGCTGTACAAACTTGATGTTCACAGACAGCTCAGATTTTATTTGGATAGAACAAAAGATTTCACAAAATCAGACCAGCTTTTTGTTTCATTCTTGGACTCCAGGAAGGGAAGACAAGTGGCTAAAACAACTCTGTCTAAATGGTTAACTGATTGTATCACCTTTGCCTATTGAACTGCCAATATGCCTTTGCAACATAAGATTAAAGCTCACTCAACCAGAGCAGTTTCTATATCATCTGCTTTTTCTGCCAGACTTCCCATTGATAACATTTGTGCAGCAATCACTTGGTCAAAACCTCATATCTTTATCACTCATTAACTCATTACAAGGTTGACAAGGCCTCCAGGGACAGGGCCTCCTTTGGATCCACGGTCCTGAGAAATATACTCCCGTGAGCCACCCAAGGTCAATGGTGCTTGGGATGCTACCCATCAGTAAAGAATGACCGGCGAGATTGAACAACTTCACATAAAGAAGTTATGTACTTACCATAACGTTCCATGTAAGTTGTTCAGCTCGTCTTCATTCTTATGTCCCTCCCTCCTACCCCCCACGCTGATAGATGACCGAGATGCTGGATACATCCTGGTTACTCAATCCTTCTACATCTTTGCCTTGGGAGTGAAAGTATAACATATGGTATTATACACAGCAAGCAAGATCTGAGGTAATTCCAGGTGCATCATGGGATAGAGACTTGGCCTCGAGCTATTTGAAGACCTTGAACTTTGCAATTGACTGTATCAGAGCTAAGGGATTGGCTCCAAACCCATCAGTAAAGAATGAAGGCGAGATGAACAACTCACATGGAACGTTATGGTAAGTTCATAACTTCTTTTTTTTTGCACCAAACATACCTTTTGAAATTGTGGCCAGAAAGTTCAACCTTGGTCTCATCAGATCATAACACATTTTCCCACATGCTTTTGGGAGACTTGATGTATTGTTTTACAAATTTTAACTGGGCCTGGATGTTTTTCTGTGTAAAAAAAGGCTTCTGTCTTGCAACTCTATCCCATAGGCCAGACATATGGGGAATACAGGAAATTGTTGTCACATGTAGTACACAACTAGTACTTGCCAGAAATTCCTGCAGCTCCTTCCGTGTTGCCGTAGGTTTCTTGGCAGCTTCCCTGACCAGTTTTTGTCTTGTCCTTTCATCAGTTTTGGAGGGATGTCCAGTTCTTTGCAACATCACTGTTGTCCCATATTTTCTCCACTTTTTGATGACTATCTTCACTGTGTTCCATGGTTTATCCAATGCTGTGGAAATGTTTTTGTACCCTTCTCCTGACTGATCACTTTCAACAATGAGATCCCTTTGATGTTTTGTAAGCTCTCTGCGAACCATGGCTTTTGCTATAGCAGACAACTGAGTAAATGTCAGGAAAATCCTCTTAGGACAGCTGAACTTTATTTGGGGTTAATCAGAGTCTCTTTAATTGATGGCAGGTGTGTACCCAAGAAGACTGAATGATGTAATTAAAGCAAAAGGTGCTTCAACAAAGTATTAGTTTAAGGGTGTGCACTCTTATGCAACCAGCTTATTGTACATTTTTTTATATTTTTCCCCTAACAGATTTGTATGTTTTTCAAGTGAATTGTACGGGTCATAGGTCACATTAAAGGTGGGAAAAGTTTTGAAATTTTATATTGTAGTCTATTTTTTTATATCACAAAAACCTGGCATTTTAACAGTGTGTGTGTGTGTGTGTGTGTGTGTGTGTGTGTGTGTGTGTGTGTGAAAATCAAATATCCAAGTGTGTGTGTCAACTACTTGGAACAGGGACACAGAGCTCCAAAATGGTCAGTGCAGAGTCTTGTTTGGGGCCTGGAGAGAAGCAGAGAGTCCAGCCCCAGGTCTGGAGTGTGCTCCCTGTGTAGTCTTAAGTGTAATTGCACTTAGTGCAGAGACATTCATCTGAAAATACTGTGCGACTCCATTTTTGCTGCTAGTGGCTGTACATCACCGGTGTCAGTGGTGAGGACTGAGGCTCCTTGATTACTGACCTGGAGTGCAGACCATCACATATTGGTGGTAGCTGGGTGGGATATTAATCGAACTTCAGTAGCCTGTGGGCAGTTGACACTGAAGGTGTGTGTACTCTCAACAGCCACAAGGTAAACATACAGAGTTTCATTTTCACAGCAGTTTTGTTTATTTTTGTTAGTTTAGTTTAGTTTAGTCAGGGAAAGCAGGCAAAGGTGTTATTAGGGGATTATGACAAGTTGACAAAGAACCAGCTGGCCAAGGTATGTGAAGCCAAAAAGACTGGGTGCATGCCAACCTGACTAAAGAGGAAATTATTTCAGCCTTAGTTGCAGCTGTAGCTCAGACCTGCAACCAGGAAAACAACCTGTCTGTTGATGGGGATGTGCAGCTCTCAGAAACAGGACAGTTCACCTTTTCCTCAGAGGACTTAAAATCTACCTGGAGTTAAAGAGACTTGAACTGGGGCCAAAGGTTTGGAATTAGAATCAGCAGAGAGACTGTGGCATTTGGAGGCTAAAGAAAATGAGAAACTGTGGTGTGTTTGGAGGCCAGAGAAAATGAGAAGCAGTGTCAAAATGAGAGGGAGATGCTGACTCTTCATCAGGTTCATGGAGGTAATGGGAAAGGGAATAACAACAAATGTAAAATAAATAAATAAATAAAATAACCAAACTTCAGAAGCAATAAAGGTCAGTACATTTTTTTCCACAGTTTACAGAGGGTGATAATTTTGATAGTTTTATTCATATATTTCATATATTTGAAAGAGTATGTAAACAGTTTAATGCTGACCAAGGACTGTGCGTATGGTTCCTGACCCTCTTACTCCATGTAACTGTAACTTAGCTGTTTTCTAAGTTGTCTGATACAGATTGTTTAAACTATGATAAAGTTAAACACTGTTTATTGAAATTTTTAAGTTAATACCTGAAGCTTACAGATAAAAGTTTTGTGAGCACAGACATAAGACATACGAAAGTGCATGTGATTATATTGCTGAGTTAAGCACTTATTTTCATAGGTGAGCGAGTGGGTGTCAGGTCACCACTTTTGAAAGGCTGGCAGACCTTTTGGTGAGGGAACAAGCCCTTAGCCTGAGGACATGATAATCTGGTTGGCAGACCGGCAGTGTAACTCAGCAGATGAGCTGGGGAGAAAAGGGGATCTCTACTTTGTAAGAAGGGCACCACTGCACAAGAAGGGGATACCCAGTGCTGCACATGGATATAAGGGGAACCCATGGTGGGCAGCCTTAACCACCCCAACAGAGTCCACCAGTAACAGGGGAAGCCACTAGTTCAGGTACATGACCAGGATCAAGGGTTAGATGTTTTAAATGTAACCAGAGGGGTCATGCAGCATACAAATGTCCACTGAAGCAAGGGGGTAGGGGACAAAAGGTGAGGGAGTAAATAAGTGGGAATAACAGCATGCCAGTGGCAAGTTGTCTGGAGACAGCAGAGATGCCAAACTGTCACTGGAGTTTCTATCCTATCTTAGTGGATGGAAGACAGACCACTGCTAAGAAAGACAGAGCCTATGACAAACCCTTTGTGTAACCTGCAGTGGTTAAACAGGAGCAGTACTTGGTTGGGCAGTCCACTCCATTAACAACTTTAGGAGGGACCCCATTCCAAATACCTTTCGCCAGGTTTCACCGTGACTGGGAGTGTGGAAAAGGATGCAAGCAAGTAGGTGTGCCTGAGGATATCCCTGCAGATGTCCTGATATGGAATGATTTTGATACTGCAGTACCTTGTGCGCATGCAGTTCACATAGTCAAGCTTGGAGACAAGCATGTGGGTCTGGCAGCCTGCGAGAGACCCAGACAGACCCCACACCCGAAGCTGGGGTTGGTGATGTGACTATTTCAGGGAGGGAGCTACTTTGTAACAGTGAGCCACAGCTGCTGGTAGGTACTGATGTGCCCATGGACAGGGTGACTGCAAGGACAGAGATGTGTGGCAGTACCCAGGCTGACAGTGATGCACTGCTGTCAGAAGACACCAGGCTTCCTGTAGAAAGGGAGCTGGGAAAGTTCACAAAGGTAGAGTTGAGACAGACTCAGCTTTTGGACCCTACCTTATGAGGCTTGAGGGAGGTAGCTAAAGAGGGACCTGATTCTCAAGGAAAAGGAAAGTCTGTATACTGGAACAAAGGGTTACTGTGTAGAGAGTGGACTCCTGAGGGAGGGCTAGAGGGTGAAGTAATACAGAAGTTGGTAGTGTCCAGAGCCTACCATCAGGCACTTCTAGCTATAGCCCATGTCATTACTTTTGCAGGTCATATAGGCATAAAGTGTACCCAGAGACATAGGGTCTATATTGAATCAGCGAATGCTTAAAAAGCGAATGCAGATTCATTGAACCTAAGTAAGCGAAAGCTTACAATCCCGAGCACCCGGAACAGCAATTTTTTTCCCAGGGGAAAAAAAATCACTGGGCCAGTTTTGGGAGTTTGCCATTTCCTCCACTGTGATGCAATCTCGGAGTTGGTATATTTAAGTAGGGGAGGCACAGCCCCCCACATTATATACAGTTTTAAGATTTTTTTTTTTTGTGGAACAGCGATTTTTTTTCTCTGGAGAAAAAAATCGCTGTTCCAAGTGTTTGGGATTGTAATCTTTCACTTAAATAGGGTTGATAAATCAACGTTTGCTGATTCAGTATAGACCCGAGACATACTATGCAAAATATTTATTGGCCTGGGATTGCAAGGGATGTAACAGGGTACTGTAGGGCCTGTGAGCAGTGCCAAAAGGTAGGCAAGGTTGAAAACAAGGTCAAAGCTCCTTTGATGCCTTTGCCTGTAATTGAACTGCCATTTCAGAGAGTAGCTATGGATATCGTGGGGCCCCTGAGTACCCCAAATTCCACAGGGAAGAAGTATATCCTGGTGATAGTAGATTATGCTACTAGATACCCTGAGGTGGTGACTCTGTCCTCCATCGAGACAGAGAAGGTGGCAAATGCTTTATTAGAGATTTTCAGCAGGGTAGGTTTCCCGAGAGAAATACTGACTGACAGATGTACCAGTTTCATGTCAGACCTGCTGGTTTGTCTGTGGAAGTGCTGTGGGGTGAAACACCTAAAGACCATCCCCTACCACGCCCATACTAATGGCCTTGTGGAGAGGTTAAACTCTACACTAAAGACCATGCTATGGGCATTTGCAAACCAGTTTAAAAGAGAGTGGGACAGATATTTTTCCCATCTGCTGTTTGCATACAGAGAGGTATTCCAGGAATCCACAGATTTTTTCAGTCTTTGACTTGCTGTATGAGCACAGGGTGAAGGGGTCCTTAGATTTTATTTGTGATTAGTGGGATGGCGAGTGTGAATCCCACAATGAGTCTGTTGTGGTATATGTACTAAACCTTAGGACAAGGCTTAGGGAGCTCATGGGCGTAGCCCAGGAGAACGTGGCAGGAACCCAACAACAGTAAAAGGTCTGGTATGATAGGAATGCTTGAGTCCGAGATTATGCTGTGAGATAGCAGGTTATGGTGCTCGTTCCTGTCAGAGAGAATAAGCTGCAGCTTGGAAGGGACCTTTCAAAGTGGTAAGGAAGGTCAGTGAGGTTAATTACTTGGTAAACCTGCTAGGTAGGAGGCAGGGGCCAAATTGTACTATGTTAACATGATGAAGCCTTACCATGATAGGGAGGCTGTGGTGCTGAGTATTTGCAGTAGATAGCAGGAGGTGTCTGAGGGGATCTGGTGACTGATCTCCTCAGTAAAGCTCAGACTGACACCTCAGTGGAAGGGGTAGCAATGTTCCAGTGGCTATCCCCTACCCAGGCTCGAGAAATACAAACAGTGTTGCAGGTGAGGGCATTCTTGGGGACAGCAGATTACTATAGAAACTTTGTTCCCAATTACAGTGCAGTAGCTGCTCCCTTCACAGACGAGGAAAAACAGGTCAGATAAGGTAGTGTGGACCCCAGCCTGCAAGCAGGCATTCCAAAAGCTTAAAGGGGCTTTTGGAGGACCCTCTGTATTAGCCAGTCCAGACTACAGCAAATAATTTGTTGTGCTGGTGGATGCTTTGAACCATGGTGTGTTGGCTATACTCAGCCAGGTTTCCTTAGATGGAGAAGAGACCCAGTTGTACATCTCAGCCATAGACTCCAACCCAGGGAGGAATGTTATGCAGATGCAGAAAAAGAATGACTAGACATAGTGTGGGAACTGCAGAAATTTCAGCTCTATCTGTATGGAAGGAAATTCACTGTGGTTACAGACCACAATCCATTGACATAGCTACATTGTGGCAGCCAGAAAAATGCCAAGTTATTAAGGTGGAGCCTTGAGTTGCATACATATGACATGAAAGTGCAGCACCATAGTGGGGTCAGCAATTCCAGTGCAGATGGGCTCTCAAGACAGGGTATAGGTTAATGCGTCCCCAGACAGGCCCATTTCTCTAAAACAATGTTTCTCCAGGGTCACTTGAAAAACTAGCTTAAGTCTTCAAATGGGGGAAGATGTAATGATATGAGGTAGTACCATCTGTGCCAGGGAGAGTAGGGCAGTGCATGTGTAGTATATGCCAGCATAGCTAGCTGGAGTTTTGTAAAGAATTTTATGTCATTTGACTAACACACTGATTGGTACAGATGCTTGTGTTAAAAATGCATCAACAGTGGGTCCTGCTGGACAGAAGAGAGATATACATGTATGTCAGACAGTATTATTATAACTGATTAACTGTATATGTTTTAACAGAGAATTCTGGAAGGGAAGAGGTTAATCTCAGTCTAGCAAACCTTGAAAAATAGGTTGAAAATTAAATGGGTTGGTTTAGGCCATAAAGATTTTATCTTTTAGGCCTGATTGCAGCCAGAGCCAAACATGTCTGTGAAAACCAGGACTAGCAATCTTACTGTATTGTCCTTAGGGGTGAACTAATTGCTACCCTGGAAGGGTGGAAGGTTTTGAAATTATTTTATAGCTTTCAGATGCTGCAACAGATGTTATCAAAGCTCTGGTTATGTATTGTACCAGATTCAGGTGACTAGATATGTTGTCATTTTATAACCAGCACTGAAATGATTCTTTAGATATTAGTGAGAGGTATGATGGAACTCTTACAGCAGCACTTTGTTTCTCAGAACCTGACAGGAAAGATGTCTGGCAGATATCTCACACAACCCAACACCTCATCTTGCGTTGTTGTAGTAAGCAACTCAACACACTTCATCTTGCCTTGCTTTAGTAAGTAACCAGGGAACAGTAATTCTTTAGTCAGTCAGGAAAGTATAGTGAGATTAGTTAAGTATTGTTTTTCCTGCATCTGTGTGAATCTATCCAACTGTGTTTTTTTATATCTCCTGTGATTAAAACTCTGGTGTTTATTGTGACTAGATATTCAGTATTCTCATCTTTTCTATTTTATTATTTATTATTAAATATTTATATACATTTCATTGTGGCTGGTCTTTAAGGGAATACTTTTAACATGTTAAGAGTGATTATGCTTATTTTAGTGACACTGTGGCCGCTCCTGAAAGCCTTGCTGCATTGGTCAAATTCTACCTTTTCCATTAGTATTACTTTTAAGTATAATTGGGTACCCTTGTAAGAGCTTTAGGGTAGTGACTGGTGGCAGCATAATTACTTTATAGTCTGGGAAGTGGGGACACAGCTGATAAATCTGTGCCAGCCTTTCCCAGGTGTGTGTGCGTGTTTGTTTATCTGTGTGTGTAAAAAACAAATATCCAAGTGTGTGTCATCTACTTGGAACAGAGACACAGAGCTCCAAAGTGGTCACTGTGGAGTCTTGTTTGGTCCCTGGAGAGAGACAGAGAGTCCAGCCCCAGGTTTGGAGTGTGCGCCCTGTGTGCTCTTAAGGCAAATTGTGCTTGGTGCAGAGAGCTGCATCTGAAAATACTGTGTGAATCCATTTTTGCTCCTAGTGGCCTTCCCTCACTGCTGTCAGTGGTGAGGATCGAGGCTCCTTAATTACTGGCCCTAGAGTAGGGAATGTCACAATGTATTATAAATGGCTGCTTCTCATTTTAATTGGTGCCATGGAATTGCTTACATCCTGAGCTACCACCAACTCAAGCAGATGGTACCTTCATTTAATGTCAAATTCAATGAATGGCATACTCAGGAGAGCAGCACCTTCACACTTCTACACTGTACTGTCAATAGTCACCTGGAATGGGAATAGACCCCAGAACCTTTTGGTCCTTCAGTACCAAAGGCAAGTTTGCTGTCTGTTGCACAACTGATGTAACACTACTTAGCATTGCTATCAGCCCCTAAAAAATGTGGGGGGCCTTTGGTACTATTTTATTGCAATACAGCAGTATAGACAAGCCTCAATATGATGCCCTGAGAATACAAAAAGGGCTAATGCTGAGATCTTCTATTTATAACTGCAGTATAATCTACATCAACATAACAATTATGCAAGACTACTTTAATGATAGGAAGCAATTGGTTCTTTTGAATAGTGAAGAAATGCAGTTCCAGGGAGGACTATCAAAGTTTCTGAACAAGGTGTCCCCAAAGAAGGTTCAGTTTCTCATTGTTTTAAAAGAGGTTTGTCTTTTAACTCAAGATTAATAGTGGGAGGGTGCCATTGTGCAAATGGGTCAGGTGTGAGAAGGATTTACTAAGTAATAATATAGATCATGTAGACATCCATGATAAAAGAGGATCACAGTACTCTCTTCTGGGTGTTGAACCAAATATGCACACAACAGATTTATAGTAAATTTGTTTGTGCTTTTCTGAGAGATAGGATGGAAAACCTGTGTAACTAATGCAGGCATACTATAAACTGTTATGCTGAAGGGAGGCCACAAGCTTAATTGTACATGTTTGAGTTAGAAGGAATCTGATGCAGTATGAAGCAACTGATTACATTTCTTGACTTTGCTGTTAATTTGATCTTCAAAGGAGAGAGTCCATTTACGAATCACATGCTGGCCTTGACATTATATCACTGGTGGCCATGAGCAGCTTTAGACTTGAGGGGTGCAGGTGTTTGTATTGGTTACTACACAACAGAATGGAGTGGCTTTTGTTGCCATTTAGAATGATTTGTGAAATGCTGATCCTTTTCTTAAAAACAGAGCACCTAGGCCAAGCCTGTTAGTGTTTGCCAGCATGTCTGAGGTCTTTTTCTGAGCAAAGCATGGCAGCATTGTCTGGATAGTGGTCAACAAATACTGTAGGTTACCAAACGATTCAGAAGGTTATTTACATAAAGCAGTAAACTGCAAGTAAACGAACCAAAACCAATAAAAAGTCCCAAGCAGCCAAGTTGAAGGCAGAAAACACACCAGCAGAGGTTCCACTGTTTAATGACACCAAGTAGGACAAAACGTTGTAAAAATCCACAAATTTACATAAAGGCTAAAGAGCAGAGAAACTGAGTCCTGAGGAATTCCCTTCACAGAGCTTAATCATTTAAAAGAAAATGTTGATATATACTTTTGAAAATGCTAATTTTGTCCATATACCACAATAGCTTTCTAGTAGTGTTTCCTCAAGTAGCCATTTTAAATGTCCAGGTGCAATTTCCTTTAATTGTATAATTTAAAAGTGATAATGTTTGCCACTTGTATCCTCCTGAATGAGTTATACTTTCCTGTTTTAAGTTATTTAATCAAAACTAGGTGGTCAGTTGTATAGTTCTTATGCATTATTTAAATACCGTGTTTTGCTGAGCTTGCCTCACTCCTGTTTGAGTGGCTGAGTGCCATACTTGTGTGTTAGGGTGTATCTATCAAGTCAGTGCCTTGCTCTAAGTAGTGGCAAGAAGTTTCAAAAACTCATTGATCTAAACTAGTGGAGGTTAAGTTTTGATACTTCTAAGCATGCAAAGATACACAAGTGAAAGAGATTGGCAAAAGTAGTTAGTAACAGATTTTTCAAATTCAGAAGTTAGGCAGGATATCTGTTACTTAATGTGTCCAGCAAAATGCTCATAATGAGATTCTTTCTGATTACTACCTAGCATTGATGCTCATCACTACCCAGCATTGATGCTCTTCACTATCCAGCAGTAATGCTCATTACTGGGTGGCATTGATGCTCATTATGTCTTGGCATTGATACATATTACTACCTGCCACTGATTCTCATTACTACCAAGAACTGATGCTTATTACAACCTCACACTGATGCTTACTACTACCTGGAATTGTTGCTTAGGACAACCCAGCACTGATACTCATTACTACCCAGGACTGATGCTCATTACTACCTGGCACTGAAGCTCATTACTACCAGGCATCAATGCTCTTTACCAGCCTGTCTTGATACTCATTACTACCCCAGAATTAATGCTCATTCCAGCCTGACATTGATGCTCATTACTACCAGTCAGTGAAGCTCAATGGGGTCAAAGCTCATTACCACCATGCATTGATACTCATTACTATCCCAGCATTGATGTACATTCCAACCTGACATTGATGCTCATTACTACCTGGCATCAATACTCATTATTACCACCCTGCATTGATGCTCATTAATACCTGGGATTGACCAGCAGCTATAACAGAGAAGTCAACAGCAGTAGAACAGTAGTCTCTTTGAATTAAAAAATAGCAAAATTTAGTTAATGATTGATAGCATTTGCTATACTTCATTTGCCTTTTTGCCCACGTTATTCTTTGTTAAATCCAAAACAGACTCACCCAAGGCTTAACATTAAGAGCATTATTTATTTAGAAACTTCTTGCCTCTAATATGCATTGTCTTTTTCATAAGGAGACCACAAACAATTAAAACAGAGCATACCGATATTGCTCACATAACCAAAGATTGGGCCATTTAATGTGAAAGAATTATACAAATATACTGAATTTGCAACATTTCAGCCTTTTTAACTGGCATGTTTGAATAGCATATGATAGCTTTCAGCGGCACCGTATTGATAAAACTTTTACTAGCAATAACAAGGATGCGCATGTCATCATAATCAAACTAAAAATTAAAATCATGAGGCAACACAAGCAGCAAGGTAAATATACTTGCAGAGTATAAAACAGCAGATGCTTCCATGTTGTAATACTTCAAATCTAATCAAATGCAGGGAGGTAAATATGCACTGAGTTTAGACAAGGTAGACTATTTTTAATTAAAGGTATTACAGATGTATAGATGTGCAAGGGCACATTTACAGGAGGGTGAAAATTGGTTTGCACTTTAACATTTAAAAGGTCACAGACAAGCCTGCATTCTATATACCATCCAGCTCAGAGGGTCAGTCAGTCAATCAGCTCTTGTGCAGAAATGCTGAACCCAGTAGCTGGACACTGTTTCAAATAAGCAGATGGAGTACACTAAACTGAAATATGCATAAAAAATTAAAACATTGGTGTATTAAGTAAAAACTCTGTCATTATTACTATTACTATTACTATTAAGTGAAAACACTGTTATTATTATTGGGTCTACTTCACGTTGTCGTAAGCTGACAATATCGAGTCTGATATTGTTGACACGACAATATCGAAAGTGAAGAACATTGTGCAAGTAAATGGAAATCTCCGTAAGGGGAGATTTCTGTTTACCTCAATGTAGTGCGGTCTCTTAGAGGGGTGTGGGGGTGCAGGGGGGGGCTTGCTCCCCTGCCTACACCATTTAGTTTTTTTTTTGTTTTTTTTTTTACATTAGTTGATGTTTTACTTAATTGATCAATAAAGTTAGACCTTTATTGATTCGATTAAGTAAACTTTCGATAACGTGATATAGACGCATTATTATTATTATTATTACAGTAGTTAAAAGAGAGCAAGAGAGATGGCTGTATGTAAAATATTAGCATTGATACTACAGCTGAAAGGGTGAGTTATGATGTTGGCACAGTTCCACAGATAGTTAGGTGAACCAGCCAAGCAAAGAGACTATATTGTAAAATATAAATTTTAATATTGTGTAGTAATATAGTTAACTAGTACAACAATGTCAGCCTGTACCTAGGCACTATGGTAGCCTAGTAATTAGAGGCAGGGTCCTAAAACACATATCCCAACAAATGGTAGGCCTCTCCACAAATATGTTGCTTTAGTTTGTGTTGCGCTAGGCTGTGTGGCAGTAATGGATAATAGCAGTGGGCCTCGGCAGTCTGAGGGAAGGCTGTAAAACACCAAAGTCAAGTGCAGATGACCTAGAGGAATTCATACATTTCTTGCATGAAACACAGGAGGAAAGAATAACATTAGCTGTGGGCTTAAATTAATGAGAAGCAGACTGGAATAATATTGATTCAACAATTTTAGTAAGGAAATTATTCACAACATATATTTAGGAACAACAATTGCTTGAAATTGTAAAAAAAAAAAAAACTACCAGGGAAGGGAACATACTAGACACTGTATTCATACCTCTCAACCACACTGAATTCCCCGGTATTTACCAGTTTTGAGGGTAAAATAATGGGGTGACACAAATTCCCGAGTGCCCCCTACTATTCCCGATAATTTCCCTTTTTTTTTTTCAAATCTGCTGCCTGAAGTTGTTGCTGGTGATGTCATTGCGCGGGGGCGTGCATGATGATGTCAGCTCATGTTTCCAACTGCCAGCCAATTGGAATTCGGCTGAGGACTTTCAGACTGTGTCTGTTTGTGTTTACCTTCTCTACATACGTTTGTACATTTATTTGTGGAATGACCGTTGGTAAGCAACTTTCTCTGCATATATAATTGCACGTTTTGTTTTTGTTAAGTTTATACTCATGGTCTAACTTTGGAAACATCTCAGGTGAATCATCGCAATGCCCTGGTTAACAAATAAAACAAACCTACTAACTAAAGTGAGAAGTTTAATCTACATCCGTTCCGCAGAAAATGCCTCTGAAAAAAAATCTCTACATCTTGCTTTCCAGTCCTGGCGTACTGCGTGCGAGCATACACACACACACACACACACACACACACACACACACACACACACACACACACACACACTAAATCCCACATTACTCCTTGTGCCCATGCTTAGCAGCGTATTCTTTGGTCTTTTTATTTTGCTAGTATATTGCATATGCAATTTATGCATGTCTGCCCTATCTACATTTATTTGACATGCGTTTGTAAATTTAAACAACACCTACACCAGGAATCGGAAAAGGAAGGACAAGCGAAAGCACAGGTTGTTTATCTCTGACGCCTGCGGCTCACTCAACTACCTCATGTCCTCGTCTAGGTAAAAGACAAGTGTACCTAAGCTCAGTAGCTCACTCACTCACTGTCCATTCAATGATAAAGCTCAAGCTCTGTATATGGAGTTACTGGATAAAGGTAAAAGACTGCATTATTTTTCAGTTAAAGATGTTAAAGATAAATTTGCTATAAAAAATCCAAGAATGCCATGTTTTTACTGTTTGCCAAAGATTCATAAGGATTTGTTGAATCCGCCAGGACGGCCTATTGTTTCGGCTAGTGGAAGCTTTTTGAACAATATTTCATGTTTATTACATGAATTTTTAGTGCCAACAGTTAAAAAATTACCATCTTATGTTAAAGATGTCTTTGAATTTTTGACAAAAGTATACCAAGTAAAATGGGATGAGGAAATGTTTTTTATAGTAATAGATGTAGTAAGTCTTTATACGAATATCAAACATATAGATGGTGTTAGAGCTGTGAAACATTTTTTAGGTGATAGTCCTATGGTTGAATACATTGTAGAATTAATTATGATGTGTTTACAGAATAATATGTTTGAATTTGATGGCCATTTGTATAGGCAAAAACAGGGAACAGCTATGGGGGCTCCATTTGCCCCATGTTATGCCAATATATTTATGGGCTTGTTTGAACAATATTATATCTATACAAATCAGTTTTTTTGAAAATATGTAATTAACTATCATAGATACATAGATGATCTCATTTTTATTTGTAAGGGGGGCATTGAGTTAGTTGATCAGTTTATAAACGAAATACAGGTTAATAGTATGGGAATAAAATTTGATGGATTACAGAAAGGTAATAAGGTTAACTTTTTAGATGTTTAATTAAGAGGGGATAGTTACCATAAAAAGGTAATTTCCAAAATTCACAGAAAATTTTCAGAAAGTAATAACATATTACAGGGAGAAAGTTTTCATCCCTTGCATACTATCAAGTCTATCCCATATACTGAGTTTAATAGAATCATAAGATTATGCAGTGAGAATAGAGATAGAGATGTTGAACTATATGACAGTTTTCAGAGATTTAAGAGAAGGGGGTATGATGAAATTAATTTAAAAGAAAGTTTAAATAAAGTGCTCTATAGTAAGAATGAAAAATGCATGTGGACATCTTATAAAAATAGCAATAGAATAGAGCAGTATAAAAATATATATTTTACTACTACGTATTCAGTAATATCAGAAGAAATTATAGATATAATTAAATCCAGTTGGAATATTACAAGAAAAGAAGTAGATTGTTTACAACGGAAGAAACTTTTGTTTTCTTTCAATAGGGGACGAAATATTAAAGATTTTATAGTACATAGCAGGTTTCAAAGACCTAAATTGGAGATATCAAAAGGAATAAAAGAAAAAGGTACAGTAGTATGTGGTAAATGCACTATTTGCAAATATGTGACTCAAAGGTTTGATAAAATTAATAACAAGAATTTTGAGACAAATGAATGTTTTACTTGTAAGAGCCAGAGAGTTATATATGCAATTAAATGTACATGCAATAAATTTTATATAGGCGAAACAAAAAGACAATTCTCCTGTAGAATAAAAGAACACATAAGGGATGTTAGGAATTACAAAATAACTAGTCCTGTAGCTATGCATTTTAATGAAATACATATGGGTAGTTTAGATGGTTTTCAGGCTACAATTTTAGATAGTATAGTTTGTAATAAATTTATGAGTGATGAACAAGTTAAACAACTATTAAGGAAGAAAGAAGCATTTTTAATTCTGAAATTTAATACTATGTTTCCTGTGGTATTAAATCAAGAATGCTTCTGGAAAAGTTTTGTGTAAATATGTAAATATGGGTGTGTTGTTTTAAGAAGAACTGTTTAAAAATTTGTTATATATGTAATTAATTAATTACTTTATTATTCAGTTAAGGTCTGGTATATATGGACCTGCAGTTTTTTAATGATTGTACTCTGTTAAAGGCTTTTGGCCGAGGCGCTAGAGGTTTCTTAAACTGGTGTTCTAAATAAATTCCTACTACGGAGTTGCTGGATTGCTGTTTGTGGTTTTTTACAAATATTTCTTGTCTGCTGTGGTTATTCTATGATGACCAGTGATTCCCTAGTGGGTCTACCTAGGATTTTCCTAGATACTCCGTTGGAGATTTTACCAAAATCTATGGGTAGTGCACCTACAAGTGTGGATGTTACAGCTGGTTCGAGTTCTACATGTACTGCTTTTATTCGCAGTGATGGTTCCAGTGTAAATGAAATAGATAATGGGGTGTTGAACAAATGGACTAAAGATAGAAAGCTATGGAATCAGAACCCCTTCTCAAAAATTGGTAAGAAAGCAGAAACTTTTCATAATCCAGAAGTATCGGATATGTTATCGCGTATGGAGAAGTTACTGTTTAAAGAAACTGCTACATTTTTAAATTCTCAAAGCATGCAGAGATATGAGGAGTTAGAAATTACTCCTCGGGGGTTAAGAGCTACCAAGAACCCCTCCACTCCATTTGATTTGACTGTATCGGAAGAACGTGTGTTTCACGAGAGGTGGATAGCTGCTGCACACAAGTGCAGCTTGGAGTGGGTTCACATTTTGGTTGAACGCGATCTCTTTAAAAAACAGAAACTCAGAGAAGAGATCAAAGGGCTATGTCAGGATATTACTAATATTATTTCACATGAAGAATTGCAACGTTTTCTGGTCAAAACCAATGAACAGCTGGTGAGTTACGAAAGAGAACTGATTGACAGGAAGAAGAACAAATTAATTCGCGATATACGCGATTACGACAACAAACGGGCTTTCCTGGTGGTGACCAATCCTAAGGGGCGGAAACAACACGTTCACTTTGATCAGCAGAAGAAGTCAGTTCAAAATACGGAAAAAAGGGCGTTTACATCAGGGGAAAGTATGGCTTCAGCAACGGAAGGTGATACAGATGAAGACTTTCCTTATTTACCGCCTGCGGGGAATAATACGTATTTAAATTCTTTTTGTGGAGGTTATAGAGGCAGAAAACGAAGCTGGAATGGGACAACACAGGGCTACTACCCAGAGCAGCGTACGTTTCAACGGACAAATAAACGAGGCAAATGGGACTAGTAGTTCTAATAATTTTTCTACTTGTGAGTATGTAGTTAACCTTTCTGGGTTGGAGCTTTCTGAAGCTCATATGTCTGTATTAATTAAAGGGTTGAAGTTTATACCTACGGTTCTCCCTAGGTTACATGAGTTAAAAGGTGATGTCTTTCGTTTTATACGAAAATTAAAGTTGGCACATTTTTTTGCTTTAGAAGGGGAGATTGATAGGGAAGATTATAAGGTGAATGAACATAGTAGTAGTTCAAATGATAGTTTTTACTCTTGTTATTCTGTGGAAGATGAAGTTGTTTGTAACAATGCTTATTATAAGTTAAATACCGACAACATTAAAGCAAAAAGTGATTTTGTTCCTTATTGTAATAACGAAAGTATACAGTGTTTAGATAAGTCATTAGATCATAACATACAAATAGCTTATAATAAGTTTATAAGTCAAGGTAAAAAATATGTAAAGTATAATTTGAACAAAAATGAGTGGCAAGGCTTAATTAACTTAAGTAAGAATGCACAAATGGTATTTAAACCTGCTGACAAAGGCGGGAAGTTAGTTGTGATGAATTATACTCAATACTTATCAATGTGTTACAAACATTTGAATGATAATACAGTTTATGAGTGTATAGATATATCTGACTATGATAAAGCTCAAGCTCTGTATATGGAGTTACTGGATAAAGGTAAAAGACTGCATTATTTTTCAGTTAAAGATGTTAAAGATAAATTTGCTATAAAAAATCCAAGAATGCCATGTTTTTACTGTTTGCCAAAGATTCATAAGGATTTGTTGAATCCGCCAGGACGTCCTATTGTTTCTGCTAGTGGAAGCTTTTTGAACAATATCTCATGTTTTTTACATGAATTTTTAGTGCCAATAGTTAAAAAATTACCATCTTATGTTAAAGACGTTTTTGAATTTTTGACAAAAGTATATCAAGTAAAATGGGATGAGGAAATGTTTTTTATAGTAATAGATGTAGTAAGTCTTTATACGAATATAAAACATATAGATGGTATAAGAGCTATGAAACATTTTTTAGGTGATAGTCCTATGGTTGAATACATTGTAGAATTAATTATGATGTGTTTACAGAATAATATATTTGAATTTGATGGCCATTTGTATAGGCAAAAACAGGGAACAGCTATGGGGGCTCCATTTGCCCCATGTTATGCCAATATATTTATGGGCTTGTTTGAACAACATTATATCTATACTAATCAGTTTTTTCGGAAATATGTAATTAACTATCATAGATACATAGATGATCTCATTTTTATTTGTAAGGGGGGCATTGAGTTAGTTGATCAGTTTATAAACGAAATACAGGTTAATAGTATGGGAATAAAATTTGATGGATTACAGAAAGGTAATAAGGTTAACTTTTTAGATGTTGAATTAAGAGGGGATAGTTACCATAAAAAGGTAATTTCCAAAATTCACAGAAAATTTTCAGAAAGTAATAACATATTACAGGGAGAAAGTTTTCATCCCTTGCATACTATCAAGTCTATCCCATATACTGAGTTTAATAGAATCATAAGATTATGCAGTGAGAATAGAGATAGAGATGTTGAACTATATGACAGTTTTCAGAGATTTAAGAGAAGGGGGTATGATGAAATTAATTTAAAAGAAAGTTTAAATAAAGTGCTCTATAGTAAGAATGAAAAATGCATGTGGACATCTTATAAAAATAGCAATAGAATAGAGCAGTATAAAAATATATATTTTACTACTACGTATTCAGTAATATCAGAAGAAATTATAGATATAATTAAATCCAGTTGGAATATTACAAGAAAAGAAATAGATTGTTTACAACGGAAGAAACTTTTGTTTTCTTTCAATAGGGGAAGAAATATTAAAGATTTTATAGTACATAGCAGGTTTCAAAGACCTAAATTGGAGATATCAAAAGGAATAAAAGAAAAAGGTACAGTAGTATGTGGTAAATGCACTATTTGCAAATATGTGACTCAAAGGTTTGATAAAATTAATAACAAGAATTTTGAGACAAATGAATGTTTTACTTGTAAGAGCCAGAGAGTTATATATGCAATTAAATGTACATGCAATAAATTTTATATAGGTGAAACAAAAAGACAATTCTCCTGTAGAATAAAAGAACACATAAGGGATGTTAGGAATTACAAAATAACTAGTCCTGTAGCTATGCATTTTAATGAAATACATATGGGTAGTTTAGATGGTTTTCAGGCTACAATTTTAGATAGTATAGTTTGTAATAAATTTATGAGTGATGAACAAGTTAAACAACTATTAAGGAAGAAAGAAGCATTTTTAATTCTGAAATTTAATACTATGTTTCCTGTGGTATTAAATCAAGAATGCTTCTGGAAAAGTTTTGTGTAAATATGTAAATATGGGTGTGTTGTTTTAAGAAGAACTGTTTAAAAATTTGTTATATAAGTAATTAATTAATTACTTTATTATTCAATTAAGGTCTGGTATATATGGACCTGCAGTTTTTTAATGATTGTACTCTGTTAAAGGCTTTTGGCCGAGGCGCTAGAGGTTTCTTAAACTGGTGTTCTAAATAAATTCCTACTACGGAGTTGCTGGATTGCTGTTTGTGTTTTTTTATAAAGTGAGAAGTTTAATCTACATCCGTTCCGCAGAAAATGCCTCTGAAAAAAATCTCTACATCTTGCTTTCCAGTCCTGGACACACACACACACACACACACACACACACACACACACACACACACACACACACACACACTAAATCCCACATTACTCCTTGTGCCCATGCTTAGCAGCGTATTCTTTGGTCTTTTTATTTTGCTAGTATATTGGATATGCAATTTATGCATGACTGCCCTATCTACATTTATTTGACATGCGTTTGTAAATTTAAACAACACCTACACCAGGAATCGGAAAAGGAAGGACAAGCAAAAGCACAGGTTGTTTATCTCTGACGCCTGCGGCTCGCTCAACTACCTCATGTCCTCGTCTAGGTAAAAGACAAGTGTACCTAAGCTCAGTAGCTCACTCATTCACTGTCCATTCAAAATACATTAGTAGTTTTCGTGAGAAGTTCCCCATTCAGCAACTAAATTATATTTTTACCTACTTAACTTAACATTTGTTGACCGGGAAAATCTGACTAGCGGAGGCCCAGGGAGAAACGCTCGATTTTTGCTTCAGTATCCTCGGGTTGTAAAAAGGCTATTAGCAGGTTATATTTAATTAGGAGAAGCTTAATTTTGGCTGCTTTTTACAAATTAAATGCTTTATTTTGTATAAGTGTTTACACTACAATATGCATGTGTTGTTACTAATCCTAATCAGAATGTTAAAGGTTTTTCAACACTGTGTTATGCTGACAGGTTGATGTTTGATGCTTATTGACATCTGTGGCTCTGCTCGACAGTGGCACAGTAAAATAATTTTCTTGGGTGGCAAAAGCCAGGGTACCTTTTTGGCTAGGCTTGTATAGGTTCCAGGGCCGATAGCCTAGTACCTACCTATGAACCTATGACAGATGTACTTTTGAAATTAATTGCAAAGCTTTTTGCCAGATGTGTGTGTGTGTGTGTGTGTGTGTGTGTGTGTGTGTGTGTGTGTGTGTGTGTGTTTGTGAGTATGTATACATGTGTGTGTGTGTGTGTGTGTATGTATACATGTGTGTGTGTGTGTGTGTGTGTGTGTGTGTGTGTGTGTGTGTGTGTGTGTGTGTGTGTGTGTGAGTATGTATACATGTGTGTGTGTGTGTGTGTGTGTGTGTGTGTGTGTATGTATACGTGTGTGTGTGTGTGTGTGTGTGTGTGTGTGTGTGTGTGTGTGTGTGTGTGTGTGTGGTTGTGTGTGTGTGTGTGTGTGTGTGTGTGTGTGTGTGTATACATGCTTGTGTGTGTATGCATGTATAGCATGTGTGTCTGTGTTTGGTTTATTTTTAAAATAGTTACCAAATTACTTTTTGCCTGGTAATGTCCTTGCAACACCTTATTAAGGTATCTAGAAATGAATTGTTAATAAATGGCATCTGTGTGTATGAAGTAGTTCAGCATAAATGGATTGTGAAATGAACGTGCTGGCAAGCAGTAAAAACATTTTGGAAAGCTGCTGCTGTATTTGTAGTTGCCACTGTCTGCTGTCATTTTGACTGCCATGGCTGTATTCCAGTCATTGCTGATAGCATTTTGTAGTGAATAACAATAGTCATTTAAAATCATGTAGGGAATTAGTTTTATAGAATATAAATGCTGACAAGTCACTCTGCCTATAATGAATAAGCCAAGCTCTTCTGCTTTTCTGAATTGCTGGAAAGAGACTAGAAGTCTAGGACTGTGATTTCATGTTACTCTAGCTTGATTACGTTTGCCTTAGATAAGCTGAGGGTGTTTTCTGTGTGTCTGTAAATCTGTAACAGACTTTTAATTGCCAGGAAGCTAATACACAGCATTTGACTCAATAAAATGTTACAATAACAGGCAGCCATTGATTTATTTGCTGGCCTGACTGAAGGAATTTTGGTTTGGTTTGGTTTCTGTTCTTTACAGAGTGCTTTATTTAGTACTGCAGTAATACTTTGTCTAGAAATGAAAAGTACCATAAATGGCATAGAACTGGATTTAATAACTGTGTAACTGCAGCTTCAAGCCAGACTGCACATGGTGCTATGTATTGTCATAACATGTGCATAACGTTTCTATCTGGTTTATCACTAAGGATGTGTTAGAGATACATAGATATTAAAGAAAAACTACAGCTTCTTCACTTTTACCTTTCCTAAACAAAGTGCTAGATATTGTTAACAGTCTGTAGCTGACTAACATACCCGAAGACTTTTTCTGCATTCTTTTGTCATGATTGTCATTTCTCTGGTCAATATTTTTTTATTAATTATTGCTTTTGATACTATAGAAAAATCTACTAGTTGCTGTGACTGCGTGGTTACCAGAAGTGTTATTGACCCCAGAAGAAATATCAGTTTATTTATATGATGTTGGATTAAGGTATGAGAGCAGTGCTGGTTACAGAAACCAATGTTATCCTTTCCTCTTACTGCTTGATTTTAGGGAAAAACTCCTTGACAAGTTAAAATATATGATCTTGAAGTTGTGCTCTTGTAAAAAGGGATATGGCTCATGGCATCTTATTAGCTAATATTCAGAAAATTCCCATCTGCGTCAAGTAAAAGCAAACCTTTCAAGTACCCCTTATTAGAATGAACATTTCCCATTTGGAGTCTTAATTCCTCCATGTTCCATATCGTTCCACAATTGAAAAGGTCAGTCGCACATTTATTGACAGGAATTTTTTAAACTAATATGCATAATAAATTATACCAAATCATATTAATTCAATAAAAGCCTTTTATAAGTACACAATAGCACATTTAAACCATGCCATGACATCCCTAGTTGAATTTGTAAATAAACTATTAGTAAGTGTTCCACATTTTGCCCACTTGTTCTACATTATGAGAAGCATTGTTCCACATTTTAGAGATGGAAGGTTGAGAGCTGTGCTTTTGTTCTTCCGTTTATTTGTTCTAATATTTTGTCTGTTCTTCAATTTGCATTTAAAAGTTGGTATCCCACAATTCCAGTGGAGTGGGCGGGGTTGCATAATTATGTATGCAAATTTTATGTTAATCAGTGTGCAGATTTGTACCTATTTTCATGGGCCTTTGCCCAGATTTTTGATGTTTCCAGGTTGAGAGGTATGACTGTATTGTATTCCTAAAGAAATTACTGTTACTTCAAGTCAGGTTTTACCACTGTTAATGTACAGTGATCATGGGGTTATAAAGGTTAATTTGTTGCTAGATAATTCTGCCAAACTGAAGTCTAAATCAATGCACAGAAGGTTAATTACAGGTTATAAGGAAGCAAAACAGTCACTATGTATAACTAACTGGAGTGAGGTGTTCAGTGCAAAAACTGCAGATGAAGTGTGGAAATTTTTGAAACAGAAACTGTTCGAGTGCAAAAAAAAATGTTTAACATCAGGATCTAGGCATAAAACCTCATAGGGATATATTTCCATAAGAACAAGATATCCGATTAAAGTGAGAGACAAAAAATAAAAGAAATGGAAGAGACGTCGAAATGCAACTTTGAAAACTGAAAGAAATGAACTGGACAAACAAATTAAGCATAGTGTGAGACAAGATCATGAAACATTTGAAGAAAATTTATATAAAGATATTGAGCATAATAGGAAACCATTTTATAGATACATATAATGTGGAAGGAGTAAAGACATAGAAATTGATAAACTGTGTCTAGGTTCTAAAATTTATTCACAGACACAATGGATTATAGATATATCTACAAAATCTTATGCAAAACAGTTTAGCTACACAAAAGGGGCGATAAATTGTCCAAGTGACATCCAGGTAACCTCAGATACTGGAATCAAATTAGATTATATTGAAAAAGAACTGCACAAACTGGATCCAAACAAAGCACAAAGAGGAAATGGAATTAATAATAATGACGACGGGAGAATACTTCAGCAAGAACTTACAGTACCATTATATCTGTTATTCACTAGGTCATATAAATATGGGGGAGATTCCTCAAGATTGGAGATCTGCATTTATTAAACTTGTTTTTAGGGGAAAAGGGAGTAGGACAAACTCAGAGTCATACAGACCCTTAAGTCTACTTTCATGTTGTGGAAAAATAATGGAGAAGGTAATATTGGATAAATTATTGTCAGAACTGGACAGGTTGGGACTTGAAACCATATATCAGCATGCATATGTTGAAAACAGATCTATTACCACCTGTAACATGATGTTCTGTAACAATATAATAACATCTATGAATGAAACATTGTGCTGTGATGTAATTTATACAGATTTAACTTCCGCATTTGACAAGATCATACACAAAACACTGATCAATAAATTAGTACGACTAGGTATTGATGTACTCTTGATAAGATGGCTAGCTGTATGACTTACAAATAGGATATGGCAGGCGTCATACAGCAACTGGACAGGTGAAATCCTCGGTTACAGTCAGGATGTCCCACAGGGCTCTGTCCTGAGCTCTTACTTGTTCAGACTATATTATTCAGACCTAAGTTTTTCATCTGAGGTGTTCTACAGTCTATATGCAGATGACCTGAAATTGGGTAAACTGATTACATGTATTACAGGTAAGGCACGTCTGCAAAATAACTTGACTAAATTGACCATTTGGGCACAGGAGGATAATATGCTGATAAATACATCAAAAACTATGCATATGAGATTTGGGAGACATAAACTGAAAGGTGAATATTTAATATAGCACACAGTGATTGAAACTGTAGACTCATTTAAGGACCTGGGTATATGGGTAGACTCAACAATGAGTTTTTCTAATCATATCAACCAATTGGTTAATGACAGTTATAGAACTATAGGTTGTATTAAAAGATTTATAAAGTCTAGGAAATCAAAAAATGATAAAGCCCTTGCTTATTAGCAACATTAGACCCAAACCTGAGTATGGAATAACAATATGGAAACCCTGTAAGAAAACAAGCATGAGTAAACTAGAGAGAGTACAGCAGAAATATACCAAGGGCATCCATGGATGTGAAATTTCAAGTTATTATGAAAGACTAAAATATCTGAACTTGTACGGTGTGTCATAGATATCTAAGAGGATATCTTATTTAGATTTGTAGGGCATTTAGAGACAACTACCTCTGGGAATGTTTGGGGTTATCTAAAAGTACTAGAGAATTATCAGACAACCTATGAAGAAGATTCTATAGGAATGAGAAGTGTACTAATTGGTTCTCTGACGGAATAGCTGATGCATGGAACAGTCTACCAAATTACATTAAAGCAAGTATTAGTTTAGATATTTTTAAGAACAGCCTGGACACTTATTATGGGAACAAGTGATTGGAGATCACCTAATACCCACAATCCCATCTAGTTCTTTACCTCAGATGAGATTTGCCAATCGAGCTTACACTGATCACTGGGGTTGAAATCTGGTTCTCAGATAACTCGGTACTTTTTTATTCTGCAAGTGTGAGCTACGTTCAGCTTAGGTGATCACCCCCTTTGCCGCCTTTAAATCTTCTTAAGTTTCTAGCTTTCTACCATCTCTGTTTCGTTGGATTACACTTGAAGATCTCTAGAATTTGATATTTACTTTCTTTTCGGACATTAGTGTTTTATAATTTTTTATTGTACAATTTTAGTGACTTTACCTATTTTCTAGTTCTGAAACAACAGTTTTTAATTATTTATCTGTTGAAAAACCAACTCTACTGCAATTTGCTTTTTTGCTGTGTTTCCTGTTACTACTAGTACCACTCCTGTGACTTTTTTTTTGGCTGTTCTTGTTTTCATGCTACTGATTTTGAAGGTGTAAGTTAAAAAATGTAGTCAAGACAGAAGAAAGGGGAAAACCTCCGTTCTCTTTGTGGCCAGACTTGCTTTCAGGGAGGCTCTATGTTCTTCTGTTCAGGACTCCTTGTCCTTTCCACTTCGAAGAACTCTGTCTCCATTGGGAGGATTGTATCACGGTTCCACAGACTTGCACCGATAATTTAGTGGTGTGGGCATTTCAAAAGTTCAGGGATTGGAAGTTATGGGAGCCTCTGTCCAGGCGAACCGCTCTTCGGTTCTCTCCGTCACTTCGGAGTTCTTCACTTCGGGCTCTGGCTCCCTCGACACCGATGTCAGGGGTTCCGGGTTCTTGGGACGTGACTGAGGTGTTTGGCAGTCTCCGAGCCGAGTCTTCTCGGCAAAATTGTGGAGCTCCCTCCAAGACCCTCTCCGATCGTCGATCTGTGTCCTTGAATCTCGTTCTAGTATTCCTCGGGAACACCGATGTCTACTGATTTTAGGGGGAAGAAGCTAGATTACTTCCTGTGTTTCGGTTATGCCTCAGTTGGTTCTCGCCCGTTCGCGATCCCTCGACTCTCGCCGGGATCATCCCCGAACGTCCGTCCGGGACCCTAGATCTACCCCGGAGGACGGCCTCTCCGCTCCCTCACCGTCCGGAGCGATGCGTGGCTCGTTCACTATCATCAGTCGGATTTGCCGTCCTCCCCTGTCCGACCCGAGTTCTTCGATCGGGAGGACGGCAGGTCCGGTTCGGTTCGATTGGACGGAACTTGCCTCCCTCATGAGGAAGGTGTTGTCTACCCAGACATCGCCATCCATCTGAACGATCTTTCCTCCCCATAAAGGATGCCTTCCCTTCACCGAGCTACGAAGCTATCATGAGGAAGGACAACCACCTGACCAGATGAGGGTTCTGCCTCTGCCCTCGTCTCCAGTCGGCTGCACCCCTCTGTCTATCCCTAGGAACGCCAACCCTTGTCCTCGACCCCCCTCCTATTTAGGCTTTCCCCATGCCGATACTGACTTGGATGAGTCAGAAGGTCTCCCTAAGTCACCTAAAGAAGATGTCTCTTCTTTGACATCTTGACATCCTAAAACAGATGGGTGAGAAGCATCTAGCCACCCTCTCTTGAATCTCTTAGTCACTGACATTGGAATTTGTCCTGGACTAAGTCACCCCTCCTCCTCCCCTTCCAGGGATGATGAGGCATTGCTGCTGATTGCCTCCTGAGAGGTCTCCTCTACTTCTGAATTTCGGGCCCTTCCTGCTTTATAGAAGAGCTATCACGCATCCCTCCACAACGGTGACCGGCCTAGTGACCTAATGGTAGACGCGGCCTAAGAACATGGCACTTAGCTGCCAAGGGAGTGGCTACTGGGCTCGCTCTCATCTGTCCATCCCATGGTCCAGGTGATCTGACGATGGAAGCTTCAGGATTACAGGACTGCTTTCTCATCGCTCCAACAGGGATTCTAGTTCTAACAGCAACTTTCTACAATTTACTCCCAGCTCTGGTTTGATATCTTTACACGCAGGGTATACCATCTTACACGCTACAGAGGCTGCTAGCCTCTAGTCAACTACAGATGGCCAGGGGTAGGTCATTGTACAGATAGATACTCACACGCTATCATCGACTCAGTAGGGCAGTACCAGTAGAGTAGCATTTAAATGCGGTAGGGATCCAAAATCCAGCGGAGCGAAGGGATAAGCATGTTCAGATGCGCGCTCTTTGCCTTCGTTAGCCACCTTATTTGATGGTGCCACACTTTTTGGCCTTCTAGTAAGGCGTGCCTTACCGGTGTGGACTTGAGTACAAGACTTCAGGAAGAGTCCACCTACCTGTTCCTTACTGCAAGGGCAGAGTGTTGGGAAAGGACAGCGTGGTGGGAAAATGTGGTTTTCCAAACCCACAGTGATATCCCCAAGAGGCCTTAAGGAACCCCCTATGGAGAGTGGGAAGCAGAGGGATCAGAAAGGGGCAGAGGTGCACCCAAAAACAGCCACCGCCCAGAGGTGAGGTGGAAAGAGCAGGGGGGGTGGCAGCCCCCCTGGAAACCTCTTTCACTCTGGAGAGGAGGACTGTCCCTTCCTCTGGAAAACAGCCCAACACAACTTTATCCTGCTGGGTAGGACACAACTTACCTGGGGTTAACTTTATTAGAAAGCTGCTGGCAAAACCATTCTACAGAGCCCCACTTTAAAGAAAACTCCCAAATGCTTGACACCCCCAGCTGGCTACAGAAATTAAAGAGATTAATTGCAAGAGCGCCCAAAAAAGAGTCCCAGCGCAGTCCCAGCGGACCAAATACTGGGTCCGGAACTTACTCAAGGTTCTTTTTGGAACCAAAGAGGGGATTCTGGCATACAGATTCTGGCAGGTTTGTCAGACCCTTCAAGTCTGAAGGAAACATTCCCGAATGGTCGCCTCGGATTCCCTTCCACCCATTTTACTGAAGGAAGCGGGATCTGGCAATCACGAGATACGATTTTACTACTACCACATCAAGATGGCCCAATGAAGGGGAAGTCGAGCTTCGGCTGGTACTTAAGCTTGGCCATTCCCAGCCAGTTTGTTCTGGCCTCTGCCTCAGTCTGCTCAGGTTTCCAATGCATTTCTGTGGTCAGCATTCTGGTAGGGCGCATGCTCACCATGGACGCTTTTGTTTCCGGGCCTGTCTGCCCTGTCTCCTGTCTGCGGCACCGTCTGCAGTATTACACCCGTTGTGGGGGATCTCACCTTTTATTTTCCTCACATTTCCGCCACTGCTACAAAGCCATGCTACACCCATCACAGCTGCTATCTTGTGAACTCCGCGAATTCCAGGCAATCATTATTTGGTATCAATTTCTACAGAAAGGATAAAACAACATCAAAAACCTCATTTCTCTGTTGTAGTCAGAAAGTCCCGGCAAGCTGGTTCTGAAAGGCACAAGTCTTGGCGCAACTCTCAAAGCACACTCATACAAATCTCAGCACAAACATGAGGAAGTGCTTCAAGCCTCTTGTTTGCACACATGTCATTTCAACACAACATCTTGACTCATCTCAAATTTTGATAACAAAACATAACAAATCACACTAACTTGGTGTGGCTACAGACTTGCAACCTGTCCAGCGGAAGCCCACCGTGTGCTACCGCTACCGTCGCCAAAATCAAGCCACCGGACCAAACTCCCTGATGATAGGGTGGGGGCATCACCACAGACACACCAAGGCGAGAATGGACCAATCTGGAGTACAATCTGCACACAAAATGTCTAGAGTTGAGGTAGTGTTTTAAGCGTTGCAACACTTTGCTCCCCCTTCTTCCTCTAGGGACTATTTCACAAGGAGCAGACAACATGCATGTCCGTTGTTTCAGAACAAAGCAACATAAACGGTTCAACTTATCAACTATGCAGAGGCCATGAGAATTTGGCGGAGGCTGAGTCCAGGGCTTGATCGCAAGGCAGAGCCGGTGATCGCAACATGATGGGCATAGCAGTGAGGCCCAAGCGAGTCATTTTTGCCTCACGGTGGTCTCTGGACACAGTCAAGCCAATTAGTTCAGCATCGTCATTTTGTTGGCCTCCAGGGGGAAGATCTTGTTGCATCTTCTTGAGCGCCAAATGGCATGAGTGGGGCCACTTGCCCTCTCTACCTCCCTCCAGGGCCCTTACTGGTGACAAATTGGCCCCGGGTCTCCTTTATGCTTTCCTCTCCTTCCTCCATGATTTCCAATTGCACTAGCCTTTGAGAACAAAGCCCAGAGCCTTCCTGTCCTTCCCTGCCCCGCCCCATTCTTCGTCAAATTTAAACCCCCTCTCCTTTTTGCATCATCGCATATTGGACCTGACCTTGGGTCCAGATTCCATGACCCAGAGGAGGACCTCACTTCGTCCTCCCTCGAATCACTCCATCACCACAGCTATCTGCTCCCGCTTTTAGCTACTGTCCTCACTCTCTCTTCCGGTTCAAAATATTTTTCATCGGTTCTCAAACTGCTTACTCTAAAGACTTCTCATAAACTCATTCGGGACAAACATCTTTCTGGAGCTGATTCACATCATTTGGATCCTGTTATAGCTCCGTTGAACAAGAATGTGGAGTTTTTAAAGTGTTTGTTTAGAATTGTTTTTATCTGGCTTGTTGGATGAATATTTTAGAGTTTTGTTCTATGCCATTTCTGAAGGTGTCATTTCTAAGGTGTGGGTTCTAACTATTAAGATTCTCTACTTCATAAAGAAGTATTTAACGTGGAATTTAAAGTCCATTTCTTCAGTCAGATTTTCTTATTTGCTTTTCTTTTTGAATTTTTTGTTTTTTTGCTAATTGCTGATGTTGCCTCATTGAATCTTTTGCTCTTTTGAAATTTGTTGCCCTGCCGTGGAAATTTTTTCCCACAGCTAGGAATTTTCCTCGGAAAAAGTCCCTTCCTATTAAACCTATTAAACAACCTTATTTAATCTTCCACTCTGACTTATTACTAATCCATCCTTTCAGACTTTTCCCTCCTCTATAGTATCCTCTACTAATAATAATATTTCATTACCCACTTTTCTTTCAAAAATTGTATTAATCAAATCATTAAAATACCCACTTTCTTCAAAATCACACAACTAGATAGACATTTACAATTCACAAACTTGATGTTCAGGATCAAAGATCGAAGGATGCTTTGTAGAGCTTTTGACTGAGGAAAGGTACAGCAATCCGCAGACAGCAACTCTTGTAAAATAAAACAAACCTCGATGGCTCTTCTAATTTATGAGGCTTTTTATCAGGCTATTAATCAATTCTAATCAATCAAACCCAATCCATCAGTCCTCACATTCTTACAGCTCACCATCCTTTCTGCTTACCATTTAGCTACGCTCGCCCGGCTGCTACTTGGGGGCTACTTCACATTTATCTCAAGTGGACAGGGACTCTCATTAATAGGTGGCAAAGTGGACAGGGTTTTCTCTGCTCAGCAGTTTTTCTCTCCCCTGAGTTCCTCAGGATCATGGAGCTAGGACGCTACCCATAATGTGTAAGAACAAAGCGATGAAGAACAAACTCTCAAGTCATGTCCTTACCATAAAGTATGTGTAGTACGCTCTTCAAGTTCATCTATCTCTACACTCTCCCACCCTCTCCCCCTCCCCCTCCCCCTTGCCTGGTGCCTGCCTGCTCTGGTTTCTGCATTGTTGCATTAGTTTTATTTTATTTTATTATTGTATGATACACTATATATATATATTATATATATATATATGTATATTCTATCATTGGATAATTTTGGTATGTGTGTGTGCTCTCCATGACTTGTTTGCTTTTGAACTAGATCTGAGGAAGGCAGAAGAGGAGGTATGGGATTATATTGATCTCAGCTTCTTCTTCGATGCAGAGCTTGCATGCATCGCCCGCCCGGAGCCCGGTCGGCTCGAACCATGATAATAACCAAAGGCCGAGATGAAGATGAACACACATGCGCGTTATGGTAAGGACATAACTTCTTTTTCTGGTATAATGGCAAGCTAGAAGAACATTAATGGCCATGCTTGAAATATTTGTATGTATGTATGTATGTACATATGTATGTAAAGCCTACATCTCAACTCAGCAGAGCACCTCACAAATAAATTGTTTTTGGTTTGTGTTGTGCTAAGCACTACAACAGCAAAGGACAATGGCAGTGGATCTTTGCCTTTTTCTTGGGTTTGGGAAGCCACCTCCCTGTTTCCTTCTGGGATATACAGCTTGCTACTTTACTCAACTTGTCATTGCAGGGAGGTACAGCACTGTTGTATGAGACATTTACCCATGGTGGCTCGGCTTCACTGCTGTCTTTTCATCAGCCTTGGTCAGGGATCTGTGTTATGTGCTAGTTGTCTTGTTTTGGAATGAAACAACTGTTTCAAGATTTGTGTACTTTGTCTGGTGTCATAGCCTACATGGTTGGCAAGTGTTTGGCTACCTTTTAAAAGATATTTGTTACTTGAGGTAAGTAGTTTGGCCAGAAACCACAGCATAAATGTCAGGTAAGCACATGACAATGGTTATATGGAGTACTGTTGTAGCACTGGTAAGCACATGACAATGGTTATATGGAGTACCGCTGTAACACTGGTAAGCACATGACAATGGTTATATGGAGTACTGCTGCAGCATTGGTAAGCACATGACAATGGTTATATGGAGTACTGCTGCAGCACTGGTAAGCACATGACAATGGTTATATGGAGTTAAACAAACAAAAAAATTCTTGTTTCCTGCCTTTCTAAGCTAGTATAGTCCAGTTTTTAGGCTAGTGCTGAATTCAGGGCTGTATTACAAGTTTCTGAGTTGCCCATACCTTACTTGGAGAGAGGGAAGTTTCTCTATTCACCTGTGAAAGAGGGGAACTTTGAGCAGCCATCTGTCCCTGGAGGAGTGGTTCCAGCCCAGAAGTTAGTAGTTTAAAAACCGCATTTGCACGGTTTTGTGCGCCGGGCAGCACCGTTAGCTAGGGTTAAATTATTCCCGGCTCCACTAAGTCTCCTCTTCAGTTTTTCACTTGAAACTAGTCTAACTCTCAACCTAAGCGCTCAAAAAACATCCTACAGTCCAGCACTTGCTCAAACCTAATAGCAAGCACTAATATACCCCGACACTTGATTGCCCAGCAGGGCAAGGCTCTTTATCCACCCCTCACCAACCAAGCGACTAAGCAGCTCACCCTACTATTCAGGCATGAACAAAGGGCAACTTCAGGTGTACTCTCCAGTCCAGCTGGTGAATCTGCGTATCCTGAGGCAATGTTGCAACTGCCTTGTACACAGACAGCCCTCTCCTCCTACCACAAAACACTAACTTATGTGAGAGATGCAATTATACAGCCAAACTGGAGGCTAAGGTCTCTCCACCCAAGACTAGAATAGACAGTCATGAGGAGAAGGTTAACACTTGCACCACACCTCCAGCCTCAGATAGACCTACTAAACCAGCACTGGCAAAAAATACACATAAATACACAAAATCATACTCAGAGGCTCTAAATAAAAACCTGCAAAAGCATCGGAGAGCTCCAAAGCAGACACCCACAAAACCTGCACCTCCCGTCACAAACCAGACAACACATAAAACACAAAATCAATGTGCCACACAATCACAGCCCTTAAGGTGAAATAACATACCTAACACACTAGTAATAGGTGACCCAATAGTCAGGCACACTGATGCCCCACTCACTAGGCTGGACAAGGAGAAGGTTACCGTTGGCTGCCTGTCGGGAGGCAGAATCCGCCACATAGCATAAGCACTCAGGTCACTCCAGAACAAGTACAAATATGACTCTGTCATTGTTCATGTTGGTGTGAATGACCTGAGATGTACCTCCCTGGACTACATGAAAAGAGACATGGACGAGATCTCTGATCATGTAGCCCAGGCGGGTATGACCTGACCCTGAGTAGCATCCTGCCCTCACCAAGAATGATACCTCAGTAAAAAGAAAAAATCTTCAATTTCAACAATTGGCTAAGCTTCTGGTGTCATTCAAAGGGGATCCAGTGTCTGTCAGCCTGGGATGACATGCTCGACAAGCCACGTTGCTTCGCAAGAGACGGCTTGTACCTGTCACCCCTTGGCTTTCGAATACTGGCCAAGGCTCTTGCTTCCCCATAGTGCCTTTTTTAGGCAAGGCTCAAAATTCAAACCCATCTCCGTAAACAGCACAAGCAAAAAAATGAGGGTTATGCTACTCAACGCCAGGAGTTTAAATCTCAAAATGCATGCGCTCGAAGCACTCCTAAGTATGGAGAATGTCGACATCTGTGCAGTAACTGAAACCTGGTTCAAGGCTCCAGAGAGCACTCCAGCACTATTGTGCTACAACTCATGCCACACATTTTGGCCACAAAACACGAACCGAAACACAAAAGGAGGGGGTGTATCCATATTCATCAAGGATACCCACACCTCCAGGTTAGTGGTGCAGCATGATACCTCTGACATCATCCATGTGCAACTAACATCGGGCAAATCTGCAGTGCAAATTGTGGCCTGCTACAGATCACCCTCCATGACTCAGGACCACCACTCCGCCTTTCTGGAGACACTGGAAAACATGAAGGTCCTACCGAATACCCTGATATTGGGTGATTTCAATTACCCTACCATTAACTGGGAAAACTACTTGAGTACAAACTCCCAGGCTCAGCGCTTCATGGAATTTATCAACTCAAATGCCCTGGATCAGCTGGTGAATTCCCCTACCAGAGGCCACAACATATTGGACCTGGTCATCACCAACATGGGCGACAGGTGATCTGTACTGGAGGTCAACCTGTCACTGGTTAGATCAGACCATAAGCTAATCACCCTGGATGTCCACACACCACCACCACCCCCAACCAAGGAAACCACAGTGAAAAACCTTTTTAAAGCAAACTTCACCTTACTTAAAGCAGAGGTGGTAAGTTTCACAGCCCCCACGCTAAAGAATAACACTGCCCAAGATGCAGAATCCTTTACAATTGCACTCTATGAGCACCTACAAGGATGCATGGATCATGCCATCCCTAGCAAAACCAAGACTCACTCCCCTAAGAGAAGGAAACCAGTCTGGTGGACCCATGCCATAAACAGGTTATACAATAAAAGGAGGAAACTAGTTCAGAAAAAAAAGCAAATCCCAAGAAGGAAAGACATCCCTGATCAGTATCAGTAAGAAACTAAGGTCCCTCATAAAATCATCCAAAGATAACTTCGAAAGAAAAATAGCCAAGGATTCAAAAGATAACCACAAAGCCTTCTTTAGCTATGTCAAGAATCTAAGTGGCAACTTGCAGTTATGCTCTGAGCTAGTGCAAAATAGCACAAAATATACTGAACCTACTGATATTGCCAACATCCTGGCAGATAGATTCAGTGCAAACTTCACCTCCCTCTCACCTTCAAAAGGGCCCACAACAATACCGGAAAAGTGTAGTGTCCCAAAAATCACAGAGGCACAGGTGAAAACAGCCCTTTCAAAAGCAAAAAACATAGCATCAATGGGGCCAGATGGTGTCCCAGGCTGCGTCTTGCACGAACTACAGAATGATCTAACCCCCCACCTAAACACGCTGTTCAACCTCAGCCTCTCCACAGGCTACGTGCCCATAGAATGGTGCACAGCAACGGTTATTCTGCTCCACAAAGGAGGGGCCACAACTGACCCTGGTAACTATCGCCCCATAAGCTTGAATTACCTGGTCTGCAAGGCTATGGAGCGCATCATCATGGAACTCATTAACAAAGATATTGGGAACCTCTAAACACATGACCCGACCCAGTTCGGCTTTGTTAAGGGCAGATCATGCCTACTAAACCTGGTTGACTTCTTCAAGACAGTTACCAAGGCCATAGACGAGGGAAAGGTGGTTCACACAGCCTACCTTGATCTCGCCAAGGCGTTTGACACCATTCCTCACTCGCGTATTATAGAAAAACTCACCAGCCTGAACATGAACCCCTACGTCACAAGATGGGTTGCCAACTGGCTTACAGACAGAACTCACACAGTAAGAATAGTGGACTCCAGGTCCGACTCTAAACCAGTCACAAGTGGTGTCACACAAGGCTTGGTTCTGGGACCCCTACTGTTTGGCATATATTTCTTAGAAGTACAGGCAAACACAGGAGGACTATGGCTAACCAAGTTCTCCGATGACTGCAAACTGGGAGCCATAATTGACTCTCTGGCTGACACGGACATCCTTCAAAAAGGCCTTACTGAGACAGACACCTGGTGTCAAAGTCACGGCCTCAAGCTAAATGCCAAAAAATGCATAGTCATCCTGTTTGGGAAAAACAAAACACCCATGAATTACCACATAGGCGGCAGCCCCCTTAATACAGAAGAGGTAATAAGAGATCTGGGGACCCAGGTAGATAGTAATCTCTCCTTTGACAATCATAATGCCAAAGTAGTTAGGAAATCCTTCTATGTGGCCCATCTAATTACTAAGGGGTTTGCATCTAGAAATAAATACTCGTCACTCATCAGACCCATTATAGAGTACAATGCCCCATTTGGGATGTACCTCACAAGACACTTCCAACAGCTGGAAAGACCACAAAAGCACCTCAACAAGAGGGTTACTGGCCTCAAACGTATGTCCTATGCAGCACGACTGAAAAACCTCTGTGTGCACTCAGTGGCATATCGCTTACTCAGAGGTGATCTCTGCCTGACTTACAAAGCCATGTCCAACTCAGAATTGATGGACATGCTCCACCTAAAGAAATCCAAGTCACTGCAAGCCACGTGCTCTAGTGAGCTAAACCTCACCACAACAATAAATAGAACATGTTGGAGGGATATATTCCTGTCACACTGACACTACATTAGGCAGAGCCCCTCACTAACACTCTTCAAAAGAAACCTTGACAAGTGGATGGGTAACAGAAAATACACCCCTGGATTCACTTCATTGGCTCTGCTTGACAGAGGCTCAGTTATTTAATCAATGGGGCGACGAAAGCCGACACACTCTGGCTAGGCCTATAAATGACCCAGACAGATAGCCTAGTACCTACCTATGAACCTATGAACCTATGAGTACCACTGTAGCACTGGCAAGCACATGACAATGGTTATATGGAGTACTGCTGCAGCACTGGTAAGCACATGACAATGGTTATATGGAGTACTTCTGTAGCACTGGTCATCGTGGCGCTGACATCTTTGCTACACTCTACGGCTGTGAAGGAGGAGTCAAAGGGTGATTCTGACATGATAGCATTTTTAAGTATTGTTTTTGCTTTTGTCGAACCCTGGCTTAAGATCTGATGGGGTTCCCTCCCACTGAATGTGCAAAGATTGTAATTATGATCCTTCAGACTCACAACAGAAAATAGCAGGAATATATACCAAATCAGAGAAAGTAATACTTCAGAATATTCCCTATACTCCAGGGTACATGTATCTTGAAGTTAACATATCTATATGTAGCAGGGAAATGGGGGGTATAACATTCATATCGGTGAATCAGTGAGTGCACAACTGACTGAAAGGCGTAAGTGAATGAGTTTTATAATATACTTTGTTATTTATTTATTTTTATTTTTGCTTTTTTTTTTTTTTTTGCCCCCGAAGTCTGCCAGTCATCACCCCCCTTCTGGAAAACTGGCCTTTTTGTTCCCCATCACCAGGATGACTGTCAAATGAAAGAGACCATAATTCAGATAGGCATCAAGGGTCATTCAAGAGCTTATCTTAATTTTTGTCCCTGTCCCTATCAGCATGATATACCTGGCCAGGTGTTGAGGCTTTGCAATGGGCTAAATGCAGAGGATGCCCCCTCACCTCTGCAAAAAGTATTCCATCTAAGCAGCTCTATTCCTTCCCGTGAAGCACAAGTGGTGATCTACCCTGTGTCCACTAAGGAGTTAACATCACCAGTGTGCCTCAGAGAATGGCCAGTCCCTTCCCCTCTCCCAAGATAGGCAAGCTGGCCACACTCTGTTTTCTTCTTCCCTTTTTCTTGGGTCCTCCAGTGACCAAGCCACTGACTGAACCCCTCTTGTCTGAGTCTCAATCAGAGCTCTGTCTCTCTCCAACATGGAGTTAGCCACATTCTGCACTTTTCTTGTCTGAATCAGTTTATTTTTTGAAGTACTGTGACTCAGATGAGTATGCCTTCTACTTCTGACAAGAAGCAACATATCTGTCTATCTATCTATCTCTCTCTCTAGATGTATCAAAATATACATCTATATCTATGTATTGCTCTAGCTTTTTGTCTATATATAAATGTTTGGGGTGTGTGGGGGCATGCCCCCCTACACGGAGGGGGATGCAGGGTGGGCTTGTCTCCCCCTCCAAAAAAATAAGTTTAAAGAAGAATAGAGATCTTCAAAATGCTTTCTTCTCCTGGGTTTTTTCTTTTTTTTCCTGTATGTCAGCACTCAGCATTTCATGTGCCAAGAACAGTGAGAATGACAGAGAGGGAGACAGAAAGAGAGGCACATACATGGCTTCCTGTTGAAATGTTGGCACATGAAATGCTGAGTGCTGACATACAGAAAAAAAAGACAAAAAACCCAGGAGAAGAAAGCATCTTGAACATTACTATTTTTCTTTAAACTTATTTTTTTGGAGGGGGAGACAAGCCCACCCTGCATCCCCCTCCATGTAGGGGGCATGTCCCCACACACCCCAAACGTTTATATACCAACTCCAAAATCGCCATACCTCGGAGAATAGGGAATATCCCAACAAAATCTTCTACTCAAGTCAGAAGTGACAAACTTCATAACACCCATGCAGACGGGAACTGAAAGTTCAACTGCTGAATCCTACACTAAGGCACTGTACAAGCACATCCACTCATGCATGAATCGTGCCATCCCAAATAGAACCAAAATGCTCTCATCCAAAAAAAGGAAGCCAATCTGGTGGTCCCCTGCCATAAACAAACTTTACAACAAAAGGAAGAAACTTTTGCAGAAAAGAGGAAAATCCCAGGATGCAAAAAACTCCCTTACTGGCCTCAGTAAGAAACTGAGATGCCTCATAAAATCCTCCAAAGCTAGTTAAAATAAAATTGCCAAAGATTCCAAAGACAACCACAAAGCATTCTATAACTATGTCAAGAATCTAAATGGCAATGCTCAGATCTGTGCTGAGCTAAAACAGAATGGCATTAAATATACTGATCCAAAGGATATTGCCAATATCCTGGCAGATCAATTCAGTGCCAACTTCACCTCTCACCCCTAAATGGCCCATCTCAATACCGGAAGATTGCCAAATTCCAGTAATAACGCCACACAGGTACAAAACTCTAAAGCCAAGAATACAGCATCCATGGGACCAGATGACATCCCGGGCTGTGTACTACATGAACTACAATATGAACTGGCACCTCACCTAAGTGTCATGTTTAATCATAGCCTCACCTCAGGTTTGTTATCCCAATCCACAAGGGGATCCACCTTGGATCCATCAGTCTGACAAGCCTTATCTGCAAGGCCATGGAGCGTATTATCATGGAACTTATAAACAAAGACATTGGCAACCTTCAAACACTGGACCCCACCCAGTTTGGGTTTGTGAAGGGCCGATCTTGTCTCCTGAACCTGACTGACTTCTTTGAATCAGTCTCCAGAGCCATGGACAAGGGTAAGGTGGTCCACACAGCCTATCTAGACCTTGCCAAGGCCTTTGACACCATCCCCCACTCTGGAATCATAGATAAACTTACTAAGTTGGGCATTAATCCCTATGTCACCCAATGGGTTGCTAAATGGCTTACTGATAGAACCCACACTGTAAAAGTAGCCGACTCCAAATCCAGCTCCAGACAAGTGACAAGTGGAGTACCTCAGGGTTCAGTCCTGGGGCCACTCTTGTTTGGCATCTACTTCGAAGTACAGGTCAACACTAAGGGACTTAACAAAGTTTGCAGATGACTGCAAACTGGGACCCATTATTGAATCCCCAAATTATGTGGATACTCTACAAAAGGGCCTTACAGAAACAGATGCTTGGTGCCAGAGCCATGGGCTCAAGCTCAATGCCAAGAAATGTATTGTTATCCCCTTTGGGAAAAACATGTATCCATGAATTACCATATAGGTGGCAGTACACTAAACACAGAAAGTGTGATAAGAGACTTAGGGACACAGGTGGACAGTGGTCTCACCTTCGATAACCACATCGCCACAACAGTCAGGAAATCCTTCTATGTGGCACACCTCATCACGAAGGGCTTTTCATCCAGGAAAAAGGAGGTCATTGTCCCACTGTACTCATCCCTCATTAGACCCATTATAGAATACAACGCCCCATTTGGTATGTACCTCTCAAGACATCTGCAACAACTGGAAATACCTCAGAAATACCTCACTAAAAGAATCACAGGCCTAAAGCAGATGCCCTACGCTGACTGCCTTAAAAAACTCCAGCTATACTCTGTCTCATATCGTCTACTCAGAGGCGATCTCTGCTTAACATACAAGGCCATGTCAAACCCAGAGCTGTTGGACATGCTACACTTAAAGAAATCCCAATCCCTCAGGCCCAGGGATCTAAACCTTGTCATCACAATAAACAAAACATGCTGGAGGGATAGGTTCCTGACCCAGAGAAGACTCTGGAATAGATTGCCCATACATATCAAGCAGAGTGCATCTTTGGCCCTCTTCAAAAGGAACCTTGACGATTGGATGGGTGAAAAGGGATCACGTCAGTCACCCTGCTAGACAGGGGTCCATGGAAGTAAATAGTGTGGGAAGAAATAGCCAGGGAATTGTCTAGGGCTGATAGCCTAGTACCAACCTATGAACCTATGAACCTATGAACAAACAGCCTTCTCAGACTTGGTATGTTTGTTTGCTTTTTCTCCGTTCAGCCTCAGTGTTTCTGGACTCACAGTGGTAGGTCCCGACATTTCAATGGTTACCTATATTACACAGATACACATGATCATAACAATATCACTGGGCATCTAGTAACTTTATCATACTGTAGAAGTACTTGCTAGCATCTACAGAAAACAATAAGTAATACGCAGACTTACCTAACTGCAGCACACACTGAAAACATTTCCCAACAATTTGTAAGATCTGTGCACCATCTTCTGCCAGGTATCTTCTAGTTCCAGGCATCATGATTTCACTGTGACATATAACAGAAGAAATGTCCTCTAGTATGGAGGCCTTGACTCTTTCTACATCTTGTTTCTTTCCTCTTAGAACAATGTCCAAACCTGTGGGGTTAATAGTTGCATCCAAAGCAACATTCCCGTCTGTTTCTCCCAACAGTTCAAAGATGGCACTACCCACGCTTAAAATAGTAGGCTGATCAAATATAATTCTGTCTTCTACCAATATAAACTCGTTAAGGTACTTTTTAATTTCATCCTCAGCATTCCGCACTTCCTTCTGGAACCCAACAATAATAACATTCATGTATGCATTTGTTCCAGGTTCTATGAAAATATCTATTTTTGGGGCTTGTTGATTTATGCTTTCTTTTAAATTAAGAATGGTGAGCTTCAAGCCCTCAATGAATGACATGGATTGTAGTTCTGCCTCTATGTTGATGACATTTTGGCAGATAAGTTTGTCCAGGAATTCTTTTGCCCGAAGGAGTTTAGAGTCAGAGAGTCCAGAAAGTACAACATGCTGCTCTGTTTCCAGTACTACATAGAACTCTTTAGACAAGTATTCCTGAGTAAATCTATGAGGGTTTAATGACTTTAAGAATCTTATCTTATACTCGGAAAGCTGCACATGACAAGAGATTAGTTTTTTTAACAATTCAGTGTACTGTTGTTCTACAAGGCATACATCTTTATGACATCCTTTTAGTTTCATCAAACCACTGTCAGGGTCCACTGAATGCACTAGGTTTGGAAATTTGTCTGAGAGGTCATTTGCTAAAATTCTGTTAGCAAGAATATATTTTGTCACACTGTGCAATTTTGTTTCTTTGGTCACTTGACGTCTGCCTTGAGCAGTTACAAGTAATGCTTTCTGCAATTCCTGGATCTCACTTATTAACCCAATAACGATGTTTTTTTTATAAACTCTTATGGATTGGAACTGTTTCCACATGTCTTCTGTGAGCAGTGCCGACAGAGATGGGTTATTTTCAATATACAGTTGATACTTTGTTCTTGTGAGGGACAGAACTGTTGCCAAGGCATTCTTTTTGAGCAGGTGCCATGTCTGACTTGCCATGGTCTCTGAAGCAGTGAGATAATGTACTTTCTGAGAGATGCGGAGAATAAATCCACATTTAAGAAAGCTTCCACATAGTTCTTCGGCTGCATCATGGTTATCATTAAGGTAGCTGAGGAAGAATGGACAGTCACTGATAATAATGCCAGTAATTTCTAAAAGAAAAAAAAACAGAAGTTATTCCTACTGCCGTTGTATAAAACATGCTTAAATATTTGTTACACTTTATGGTTGCACACTACAATATTTCAGAAACTTGACTTGGATGTTTAATGTGCCGTTGATGCCATGATAAATGTTCCTGAATATTGTACTAGTGGTTATAACTTAGCGATATGTTTTATCTGTTTTGGTGAAATATATAATTTGATGTAAATAAACAAACAAACAATAAAAAGCATGGTGCAGTGGGGAGTGTGAGTAATGCCAAATGACTCTGCATAAAACAGAGTTTTATAATCTACTCAATATACAAAAGTCACCTCCAAAATAAAGGTATCCATAAACAAATTCCATCATTCACAGAACCGAAATGTTAGAAAGTTATTTCTGGAGAATTACTCATATTATGGCAACTGAGGTTTGTAATATACAGTATATGGATCTTAACGTGGGACTGTATATTTAAACTAACAAAGAAGGGGTAGATATTCAGAATGTAGAAAGAAGGAAAAATGAAAGCAAAACATGCTAGAGAAACAAACAAGAACTACTTAGAGCATGACTAGGAGGAACTACACTGAAATGCAAGCAATCTAGAGAGAAATGTGTATCAGCTATAAGCTATGATGCAGATTGCCAGCATCACTGCAGAAATATGGGCTGCTGACAAGAGGCAGTAGGACACATAGGTCCCTTTGTATGGGTTGTCCATGAATGACTGAGAAGCACAAATGGAGATGGAGAAGCAGTCTGCATAAAAGAGGATATTAAATGCAAGGTTCAAAAGGAGGACAAACTTCAACCAATGAAAGGCCAATGATGTAGACAGGTTAAAATCTTAAATTAAGTACCCTGGCATTTAAGGCAGATGAAGGGGTATGCTGGTGGACCAATTCAGGGCATTGTTGCTCTTCTGTAATAAGAGGAGAGGATCAAAAAATGGAGGGCAGACTAAAGGAATTCAGTAGGAGGAAGAAGGTAATATTTTTGGAGGATCTGAATATGCATGGATCAGGCTAGGAGATTCTCAGCATCAGTGCAGAGAAAGAGGGGAAGGTGACTGAAGCCTTAGAAAGCTATCTGGTGTAGGACTGAAACACACACACACACACACACACACACACACACACGCATGCACAACACACACACACACACACACACACACACACACACACACACACACACACACACACACACACACACACTAAATAAATAAATAAAACTTCAAAATGAGATCTTAACCAAGGCTTTGGAGGACATAAATGCACCGGTATAGGCAGAGATATTGTGTGATTTCAGAGGAGTAGACTATGCTGAGTTAGGGAGATCATAAAAGAACTAAGATAGAGAAAACAAATATCAGAAGTAATAAGGGTTATGGATATGATATTGCAGGAAAAATAGAAAGGCGACAACAGGAGAGGGTAATATAGCTGTAAATAAATGTAACATTAACAATTAGCGTAAAAGATAAATTCTGTAAGCGGCAGAAAGGAAGGACCAAGGTGGTGGATGATGTGTAGTACAATGATGCTAGCAGAAGCAAATGAAATTGGCAAAGTCAGCAGTGTCAGTAGATCAACAGATAATACACTCACATTAGGATTGGGAGGGTGGCCTAATGGTTAAGACGTTTGCCTTGCAAACACAAGGTGCAGAGTTCAAGTCTCACAAGGGATGATTGGCTAGGCTTAAAAATGGCTTGCAAGGGCAGTTAGCCTATTACTAATCTATGAACCTATGAACATTTGGTGCTGGAAGATTAGACGGCTGTGGGTTCTATTCTCACACCATGTATTTGGATTAATTTTCCAGTACTAATACTGTAGTATAGCATAAGGTGGTTTCTACACCCCTGAGTGTCCTTTTGTCAGATGAGACATTAAACCAAGTTCCCATATGCCTGACTTGGTGGTACCTCAGGTGGATGTAATAGATCCCATAGCACTTATCAAAAAAGAGAGTAGGAGTTGCTTTATTTGCATCTTTCATATTATTTACATTATGTGCAGATATTTACATTTTTACATTATCTACACAGTTGTACATCATATACACTATTTATATGCTTTATAATCCCATCTCAACATTCTTCATTCTTCATTTAACATAATCTAACTTTAAAATATCAAAGAAAAAAATATTATAATACGAAAATTGTATTAAGGTTATTTTCTATAAAAGGATATATATGGTCATAGACCACATACCTTTCTCCATAACTACCCCTTTATTTCCTTCAACATATCCGGGTAGACAGCTGCCTCTCAGATAGGACACAGGATGTTAGGATAAAGGAGACCACCACCACAAAGAGGCTGGTTACTAGCAGTGACCCTCAGGGCTCTGTGTTGGGTCTTTTCCCTTTTGGCTTCTACTTTTCAGAAGTCAAGGTCAGTGTCAAGGGCCTCTGGCTGACCAAGTTTGCAGATGATTACAAACTTGGAGCAGTCATAGAATCCCCTCAAAACACTATCCTACAGGTGGGACTAACACAGACAAATGTCTGGTGCCAAAGCCACTGCTTAAAACTCAGTGTCAAGGCCAACAAGTATTGAAGGCAGTAATTAAATCATTCTATATTGCTCAACTTATAAGAAAGGGCATGGCATTTATCATTGAGTTCAGTACCCTTTCGTATATACCTATGAATTTATGAATCCTCAGCATTTTTGTTATATAGATAATAAGCTTCCACATCACCTTTTCCATTATATCAGTACAGTAATAAGCTTATCCCATTTTTCAAAACCACTTTTACTTTCCTTTCCATACTTTCTATATAGTACCATCTCCATATTTCTTTTTCCAAACCCCATTCACTTATATTCATTTAAAAAATCCCCTACATTTTTAATAATTTAAAAATTCATGGAAAATGTTTGGTTTCTTCTACATTTCATTGTTTACATTTTCTCTCTTCCAACACTTTATATTTCATATTGCTTTTTACAGGAAACTTATTCAGCAGTGATGCCACAAAAATATCTTTTTCATAAAAAATTCAAATCTTTTCCTTGATTTATATATAGTTTTTAATATCTTTCCTTAACTATTTCTATGGCTGTATTACACAACAATTCTGCATTATATTTTTATACTATCCCTTTCTCATAATATCACTTTTTCCAATCTCTGTTTTTCATAACTTTATTGTATTCATATTTTCTTTCATTTCTGTCTTTTCTTTTTTCATTCTCCTTATTCCATATTGCCTTATATCTCACATTTAATATTTCCACAATATTTTCTGCTTTGTGAACTTTTTAATTATCAGAACAAATGCATAGATGCCATGTATACAGTAGGACTTTTCAAATTCACCCCCCATCTTCTTTTCTATTATAAGTTAATCCCCTTCTGAAAGGATTTAATCTTGTACCCCAAATAAAAGGGAAAAACATGCATTATTTATTTTTCCAAATTATATGGAAACATATAAACACCACCCACTATGCATAGATATTTAACATATATGCTTTTTTAAAGAAAGACAGGATAAAACTTTTCCACCATGCTGTCAATTTCCTTACTTCTTCCAATTTTTCTTTTCATTGTTCTTTTGCTTTTTCATATTCACCAGCTCTTATACCTAGTATATTTATTTAATTTACATTATAATATATTCCATTTCCATGTGGCTAACTGGTGCAGTGGGTAGTGTTGTTGCCTCACAGCAAGAGTTGGCATGCCCTTCCTGTGTTGAATAAGGTTTTCTCTTGGTGCTCTGATTTCCTCCCTCATTCCAAAGATATGCAGTAGTTGGATTAGACACACCAAACAGATCATTGGTGTGAATGTGTGTGTGTGTGTGTGTGTGTGTGTGTGTGTGTGTGTGTGTGTGTGTGTGTGTGTGTGTGTTATGAAAGAACAGCAGTAGCAGGGCTAGCCACCTAGTAGTGTAAACATTGCTGTAGATTATGGTCACTGTTGGTGTGACACCCTAAACACATATGGAAAAAATGGGAAAAACTGTGATTATGGATGGATGAATATTCCATTTATTTTTCTTACTTTACCAAATCATTTAATTTTAGCTCTGTTTAATAGCAATCCTACTTTGTTTAATAGTGTTTCATTTCTTACTATTACTTCACTCATCCATACCTTATTTCTTGGAAATATAACCAAGTCATCAGCATATGACATGCATATTCCTACTTTATTCCCACTGTCCAACTCCCATGTTGCATTTTTAACCCATATCCATGGCTTTGTTGTATGTTGTTGTTCTTCTTTCAGCTTTTCCCAGTTAGGGGTCGCCATAGTAGAACTCCGGCCCGCTAATGATTGGCAGTAGATTTTTATGGATGCTGAGGTGCCAGCCCGACGCCCAACCTTTTAACGAAGTCACGCCCATTCACGCATGTCTTTTGAATGCCACCCAATCATGGGGAGGACATGCAGACTCCACACAGAAGGCACTCCAGCCAAGAATCAAACAGGAGAACCTCTTGCTGTGAGGCGACAATGCTACCACTGCACCACCGTGGCTTAGTTGTATAATAATCATTATTAACATTATCAAAATAAACAAGCACATGCTTAAGTGGCAGCCTTACTCTATTTCCCTTTCTAGTTTTACTTTTTTAAGCCACCCATTTACCATCACCCATACCCCCGAATTTTTATGTCTTAATGAACTTTCACTGTTCTTTTACCTATACCAAATGCTTCAAGTATTCTCCACATCGCCTCATGACTAACCCTGTCAAAAGCTTTTGCAAGACGATGTGCTACTTTTCTTGCTTCTTCATTTCCTTCCAGTGTTAGATTTATGGTTCTTAAACATTACTAACATCTCTTTTGCTTCTCTACCTTTAACAGCAAAAACTCCATCATGTAATACTTGGTGCAGCACCTTATGCATTCTTTTTTTTTTTTTTTGTCAAAATTCTTATAAACATTTTTTAATCTGTGTTTTCTAAAGTTATTAATCTCCATTCAGTTGTTTCTGTCATCTTTTTCTCCACATGGACTTCATCCCCCCATTACAGACTTTTCTTCTTTTATCCCCCTCTCTTAAGCAATCATTTAATATATGGCAAAAATGTTTCATATTTACTCATCTCTTTATAAAAATGATATTCTAGTCCATCTGGACTGATGCTGATTTTTCTTTTTCTTCCTTTACTATTTCATGTAATTATTTTACTTTTATTTATCTTTCTAATTCTTTTTTACACCATCTGTTATTTTCATAACTTTTTAAAACTGTGTCTGGCACATCTTCATTGTGATACATATCACACACAAAATTCTCAACTGGCTTCATAATTTCTTTTTAGGTATATAAAATAACATTACTTTCATTATAAATTGCATCTATTTTCCTTCTTTTACTTTAACATGTTGTCTTGGCCATGGAGAAACAACATTTTTTTTTTAATTTTGTCTAAACATTAATAATTTAACTTTTCCCTATTTTTCATATATTTTTTTCTAAATCATTTACATTTTTCCTTCTTTTTTAATTTCAACTTTGAGCTCATTCAAAATATTGGCATTTTTTTATTCATTCTCTTTTTTTTTGTTCTCTTTCAACATTTAAATATATCTTAGATATTTTTATGTATAAGACCAACCGATAAGTCCAATTTCGATTATATTCCCTCATGGTCATATACTCATATCATAATGTCTTTTTCATGTTTTTAATACATTAAAGCCAACTGTCAACCATTTTTATTCATTTTCCTTCTTTTAAAACATTTCTATTATCCCCTATTAAAACCCATATTGTTTTATGTTCAGAAAATTCTGCACGCTTCACACAGTCCATTGTTTTGTTCACATCTTTTGAGTATAAAACGTAATTTATTTCTTTTTTAAATATACCTCTCTGATAAGTCCAGTTTATTTTCCCCTAATATTAAATCATCACATTCAATAACTTATTTCATAACTTTTATGTCTTGAGTTATATTTCCTTTTTTCTTAAGTAACAGTTATAGCCTCATCATAATTGTTGACATATTCACAATCACAAACTTTTTTTGTGCCTTTAAACATTTTCCTCTCTGTCAAATGTGTATATAACACAGTATTACTACTTTTTCCCTTTTTTATGTTGTATACTACCAGATGTCCTGGTGTAACTACTGTTATGTTCATTATTTTTACTTCCTCGCTTGTTATCATAACTATTATATCTGAGTGCATCTCATTTCATATCAGCCAAAAAATGTTCTTCCTCATAGCTGGAACCAACTTCTTTTCATCTCTTTTCTAATGCATCTTACATCTAAGAAACATATAATGTCCATATTTATTTATTTACATAAATTCATCCCTGGTTTGGCACCTACATCTCTCATCTCTCAGGTCCCCTGCATGTAAATGCTTCACCTCCCAAGCCCCTGCTTACACTTATCAAGGATATCAGAACTTGTCAGAGATTTGCCTAGGCTTAAAAAGGCCATTGTGGTCATTAGCCTAGTAAACACCTATGAACCTATTCTGTTATTGTCAAACCTCTAACTTCATTTGTAACACTTTTTACATTTAATGCTAGTACTGAAACAGTATCCTTTTCCGTGGTTTTTCATCTTTTGTAGTTGCAACTTTTATTTTTTCTCTTTCTCACTTTTCTCCTACTCATTTTCTTCATCTGTTTCCATATCCCTTTCTTCTTCTTTATCACTACTTAGCATATCAAACTAATTTTCTACCTGTACATGTACATTTGTTCTGTTATTGTTTCAATATTTGACATTTTTATCTACGACTGCTTTATTTTTTCTTCATTCCTCCCCATCATCTGTAGCTGTGCCATATTGTTCAGATTGTGTATTATCTGAAAAGTACTTTTTATCCTGTCATCTTTCTTCCTGTATCAATGGACAAGCCATAGAAATGACCAGAATCGTTAGATTGCTAGCACTTAGGTAAATGATTGCAAGCTGTATGACCTATTTCTCCACACTGACATAATCTTTTCTTTATGCATTCATGCTTTTGGCTGTCACTAGTATCATATAGTGTCTCTTTTTCCATTTATGTTAATCCTATTTGAAACATGTTTAACCTTCCGTTCATGCATACTTAAAGTTACCAAACCTCCAATCCCCTGTTCATATACTTCATGCATATTAAACTTTATTTTAATTTCATGCACATTGTTACACTCAATTAGAAAATAGGTCATCAGTTCAGTCTTTTCAATGTCAATTGTTCTAGAATGAACAGTCAGTTATTTCCTCAGTTGTAGTGCTAAATTCTGAAATATGCATTATTTCCATGGGGCAGCATTTTTTTTTTCTTTTCCGCTTCAGAAATATTGAAAAGTAACCTCACACAAATCTTTTGTCTCCAAATATTTCAGTGCACTGATATCTTGTAATTTAACTCCAGGGTTACAATTATACTGCTAAGTACTTTATATCTGTCTGTTGTTTCATTAGTTTGAATCCCAAGTCTTAGCACTGGCCATTTGCTTTCAGTCTTTAGTCTTTCCTGTGTTTTCCTGCTTGTCTCAGTATTTCATGTCTGGATGTCTGTTTTACTGCCACTGCAAAAAAATTAATCTTTCAGCCAATTTCTTGCTGAAGTCCTGTTCCCAGTACATGCCCTTAAAACTACTTTCTCCACTAGTCAAACATGCACCAGATAATCTGCCTTCCTTCTCTGATTCTACAGTATTGCTTTCCTCTCCTCCTTAAGCAAATGTTATTTCCACCATGGCAACCTTTTTTACAGCACTGCCATTTTCTGGATCACTGTGGTTAATTAAATCCACCAATATCTGTGCATCTAAACCTCCTTCTTGCTGTGTTGCTATCATGACTTCCTCACAATATGCAGTTACAACAACTTCCATATATTCTTGACCCATGTCACTGTCATATCCCCCCCTCTTCTCCATCTTAGAACTCTTCCTTGCTGCAGAAATTGCTTTCTGGTGCCACCTAGCAGCTCCAAAGAATATGTTTAGTTCCTTGGTGCCCTAGGTAAAATTTCTGTAGTTAATATAATTACCACCTCATGTTTCCCCTGAAAAGAGGACACTGGCATAGTGGTACTTAAAGTCCCACAGGTTGAGATGGCAGTGTCAGCAGTAATAAAAAAAGTATGTTGTGAATTTCTGAGTTAAAAAAATAAAAGAGAGTTTAATTAAAATTACAAAATTTGCCAAGGCAGGGTGTCATAAATAGGATAGGCTGTCATAAACATTTACCATAGGTGTAAAGTCAGCAAACAACTTGAAGTATTTTGCAAGAGATACGGAAATGTCATTGTGCAGTTCTGTGACATCATCATTTGGCATGATATTGCACAATGACACTATTATAATTCATGATATGAAACGTTTCAGCAAGTAAAATACAAGTTTGAGTAAAAATATCTATAAGTACCAAAATAGTTTATTATTAACTTTCCCCAATGCAATTTCAGAACTTTGGCAAATATTAGTATTTAACTTTTAGACTTAAGTGCATATCAGATTTTTCAGAGTAGTATAGAAACATAAAAACTATTTTTTTTAGATGAAGGCCAACATTTTAGGTTTGTTTCACACCATCACAAAATTTTGCATTCTGTTTGCAGAACAGCTTTCTGAAAAAAATGCATTTTTTTCATATAATGTTATTTTTTTATTCATGATGTTAATGATGAAAAGCTGGGTCCCATATTAAAAGTCTTTAGCATTAGGAACCCATGTTTATTTTGGTAGATGTGGCTTTATAACTTCTTTTTTTACTCCTTGTGAGTATATCATCAGCCTCCTCTGGTGAATGTTCAGCCCTTTCATTCCACATCCTGCTTAGCCCCAGCACACCACTCCATGGAGAGGTCCACTCGCTCAAAGCTAGAATATTCTTTAATTCAGACTTGTAGCTTTTTGCCAACCCAGCTGTTCAAGTTTTACTAGAGCAAGGAGAATAAATAAACTGTATAACATAAAATGAACAAAAAATCACCAATCAGAGAAGAGATAACACTTGGGCAATGTTTAAAGTTAAGCACTTTCGTTCTTTAAATTACATACCAAAACTTCCTCAGAACAACTTTCTCATCTAACAACAAAATTTAAATAAGTTTTACCTAAGTCACATGATGAACATGTCATAATTGACATTATTACAATAATATACTTAACTTAAAATCAGCAACAATAAAAAGTTGTTATGTAATTCATATCTAAGTGTGTACTTGTATTCAAAAACATTTTTGTTAATTTCCAGTCCATTGAATCTTTAAAAAGTATTTAATGTTTATGTAATCATTTAGCCTCGGTGGTTTGTTGGAAGCTAAAAAAACTTGTTACATGGTTTCTTTAGAGTCAAATACTGAGTTTATATCATCTCCTAGTGGCTCTAACGTACTTTCTCTAAAACAAAAAATGAATTTAAAAAAAAAATGCATCCACATTTGCATGCTTCACTAAAGCGTTGTTGAAATCTTTATTTTTAATATTTAATAAATGATCATAAATCCTTTTAGACAGCATTCTAATAGGCTTACCAACATAAAAACTAGTACAAAATTCACATTAAACCAAATATACTACTCCCTTCAAATTACAGGTGAAAGTGTCATTTACCCAAATTTGTTTGTTTAAATGTATAATAAAAACACAAGATCCTTCATTAATGTACCTACAATATTTGCATTCATTACATTGAAAAGTCCCCATAATTTCTATACAACTTACTATCCTGTTTCATCTACCATCAACAATAGATTTAATATTGGACATCTTTTTATAAATTAAACAGGGCTTGTCTCCAAAAATATTAATTAAATCTGAATTTCCCATTGCTATTTTCCAATTATTATGTGTTATTTTAATACCATTTGCATCCAAATAAATATATACTGGAAATCCCTATCAAAAGAGTCTTTCCCAGCACAATTTTGATTAGTAAAATTGTATTCACTTCTCAAAATTGGTATAAACTTGTTCAGTCTCTTTGCTCTAACTTCAGAAATAATATTGTCGAACACATTTGTCTGGTAACCTCTTTGTAAAAGTAATTACCTTAAATACGCTACTTCTATTTCAAATGCATGTTCTTCACTAGTTAATATGCTAAGTCTTATAAATTGTCTTCTAATGATATTCTTTTTCATATAATAAGGATGTTGAGTACTATAGAACTAGTAATTGCAAAGGTGCTTTTTCCAAATATTCTACTATGGAAGCATCTGTAAGACAAATCAAGACAGATGATTACATGAAAAAACTGAATCACATTACCTTGATTACCAAGACTAAAATGTAAAAAATCAGTTATGGCATTTAAGTAGTTGAAAAATTGATTAAATTCTTCTACACTATTTTTCCACAAAAAATTGTAAATGGAACATTTATAAATGCAAACCTTATGAAAAAGTGGGTGTGTAACCGTGAATTCATTTTCCCACCAGCTCATCAGGTTTGCAAACACTGGTGCTACTCTTGCACCCATGACAACACCCCTTTGTGTCTGTAATATGTCTTATCAAGTACCAAAAGTATTTTCTAGCACAATTTCTAACAGCAGACAAATCATGCTGATGTAATTATTGGAAAGTTTACTAAACTTACTTAAATAATTTATGACAAATTCTATACCTATATATCTGGAATAATATTGGTATACTTATGCTTTGCTTTCCTGGCTGTAAGGACAAGGCTAAAGTGATGCATGCTGCTTCATCTGTTTCCCTTCCTGCACTCATTTCTTTCAGCATTGTATTCTGTTAAAAACAGCCGTGAGCCTGTCAGGGCATTCTTAAACACTTGTGCCAACCCCAGCAACAGCAGCCCTAACAGGCAAAGAGTCAGTGCTTTCATATGGATGACATTTGGCATCTATTTTTTACAATGTACTTTTATGGTGCAAATGGCTGCTGATATGTGTCCATACATCCTCCAACTGCTATAGCCCCGCAAAACATTATTTATTTTCATTCAGTTTGTTCTGTGTCAGCCCTTCACCTATCCAGCACTGCAGTCATATCCTGACATAATGCTTCACCTGGTAGGCGAGTGTGTGTGTGTGTGTGTGTGTGTGTGTGTGTGTGTGTGTGTGTGTGTGTGTGTGTGTGTGGTAGCATCCCTGCATTTGGTCTGTACACTGTGGCATTGATGGCCTTTTTTATCCATTTTCTTCCCACTACCAGGCCATCAGTGTTTTCTCTTTATACTCCTAAATGGTTACCCGTCTGCACATGCTGGACAAATCATGAGATTGTAGCACTGGGCCCATTTTGGCACATGAGTGCTTCCGAACATCAGTGAAACTAGCTACACTGCAAGAATTGCTTGGAAGCTTATGTGTGTTTGTATTTGACCTTAATTGTCCTCATGCAATCTGCCAGCCTTCTCTTGGAGTTGCTTACAGCTAGTAGGTCAGGCAACCTTCCTCCCCACAGGATGAATAAGCCTCACATCTACCCTCCATGGCCAGCTCCTCCAAGGTTTGGGTCACTAACACAAGGTACCCTACATCACAGTCAGGGCTTTATTCCTGTTTTCCACAGATGCAGAAATTGTAACTGGTGGTTTGGTACCTGTCAGGAGAGATGAAGTAATTTTCTACTGTAGTTGCTTGATCTTTATGGCCACTGATGGGACAGTCTATGTATGTTCCCATATAACCTTCTGGTTAAGTGCTCACCTGTGCTGAGCTTCATGCTGCTCACTCTGCAATTGAGGAACTCATTTCTTTAAACATTCATCTTTCTTGGCTGACTATCTACAGAATGGTATGTGTTTCAAAACTCAAACTGTTAAATGTACAGAGACTTGCTCTCTGCACAAAAAGGACAGCCTCATACTTTGAGATTCTGATATCTACTTCTGAATAGATTCTAGTTCTGAACAGGATTACCACCTTTAGACAAACAACATAATTTGAAATTTGTTTACCAGGAAAATCCGACTGGGCCAGAAATTGCCTGTTTTTTATGTTTTAAACATTCCTTGTCATGTAATACAAAACTTTAACTTCAAAAAGATAAAAATACAAGTACTAGTCGTAATATATGGCACTTACCACCAGTGTGACTTGTTTCCAATTCTTTAATGATCTAAAATAAAGTAAAAAAAGGAAAACTGATGAAACTGTTTTGTATTTATTGAACTGTTGTTTATAAATAATTCTACTAAGTGAGCAATTAGTTTTCATTTATTATTAAAATAGTTCTCAACAAAGTTTTTGTTGTAGATGACATAAAAATCTAAAGTGTGGTTGATGCAAGATAAGGTGGAAAAGATGAAAAAGAATTTCATAAGGTGAAAAATGTGGCAGAGATGTAACAAGTAAGTTGCAGTGCTAAGAAATGCAAATTACTAAATCAGAAAAAACAGCAGAGTATACACGAAATGATAAGTAGCTAACAGTAATTAAAAATGGAAACATATGATTTAAAATCAAACTGAGAAATTGTAGTGAAGATGTTTTGATGCGAAGATGTGTACAGAGGCAAACATCACCATTAGAAAACTGAATTAAAAGAAACAATCAGACCTCGTCTGAAGCACTTGGTTTATTCCTATGGATCTTATCTCTTCCAGGCCGTAAATTTTAGGTAGTTTCTGTCAAGGTAACCATAATGAAGCAGATTCTGCATCAAACTAAGGACTAAAGGAGTGTAGTATGTACAGTCCCGAGGAAAGGGAGAAGAATGAGAGAAAAAATATTTAAGTAAGTAAAGGCATCTGTTAAGTTCAAAAGTACATCATCGTTCAAAGCAAGAAAGGTCTGAGACCAAGAGATTTACAATGTAAACATGGCTGAGGAGCAAAATGATGAAGTAACTTTTTAGACGATATGCTATTTGCTCTCATGTTCAACAACCATTAAGCCACCCAACTGGATTTCAGACTATTCTTTCCCCTTAGACCCCCTGAATGGTGCCATAAACCTGAAACTGAGGACCTCTATGCTGTAGTATAGAGCTTATGTAACCTCCTTGCTACAGCTGCACAGAGCTGCTAAATACATTCATTTAAGAAGTCACAATGTCACCTGTGACTTCTTAAATGCTAGAATTACACTTGTGTCCAATTGGCAACTACTGATTATTCTCCCTAACACCATGCACCCAGGGCAGCAGCCTCCTTCAGTCTCCTTCTAGGATTTCCCATAATGGGAGGTCAGATCTGGCCAGAGAGGCAATCATCCAGGCAGCCATAAGGGTGCTTTATGCTCTTGCCCACATCATCTTCTCCACCATAGCTCCCAGCCTTCCACCACCAAAATGAAGAACACTGCCTTTCATAATATGGAACAAATGGGGAAAATGTGGAACATCTACTAACAAACCTACTAACAACTTCAACTAGGAAGCTCAAATGATGGTTAAATAATATTTTATACTTATAGAAAGTTCTTTTGATGAATTAATATGATTTGGTACTATTTACTATAGATATTAGTTAAAAAAATTCCTAACAATGAATGTCTAACTTACCCTTTCAATGTAGAACTTTGAGGAACATGGGTATTTTAAGACCCAAAAAGAGGAATGTTTCTCAGAATGAAGTACACTTAAGAAGTATGTTCTTTGCCCTTCTGCTGCGAGAGGCAAGCACACGTATTTCTCAGCCCATGCAAATCAGACTTTCTTCTCAAACTGAGGTCCTAAAGAGTCTCTTCAGTCTGACATTGACCCTGGAATATATCAGGCCAAGTCCCACATGATCGGCTTTGTATCATTCTGGATTTAAGCAGTGGAGAGCGTTTCTACTAAGTCCTAACTCCTCCGTCTGATGAGTGACTTAAGTACTGCTTCACAGTGGGGCAGCCTGTGTCCCCTCTTCATGTATGCATGCTCTCTCTTAGACACACACACACACACACACACACACACACACACACACACACACACACACACACACACACACACACACACATATGTATGCACACTCACACTCACACATGAACTGCTGTGACATTTAGATCTCCATCTGCATATGAGCAAATAGCCAGTCAGGACTGCCACTCACTCCCTGCAGGATTGACAAGCCAGTAAAAGCTGCTCACTTCCATCACCCTTACAGCCGAGCTTTCACAGTCCCTGAGCCACTACTCAAATGTAATCATTTAGGCCATTGTTAGTGTTCACACTACTCAAACTCAATCATTTAGTTCATTGTCAGGGCATTCGCACAACTCAAACTCAGTCATGTAGGTCATCTTCAGGGCATTCGCACAACTCAAACTCAATCATCTAGGTCATTGTCAGGGCATTCGCATAACTCAAATTCAGTCATCTAGGTCATGGACAGAGCATTCGCACACAACACCAGCCAGCCAGCTAGGAAGTCATTTTTTCACAGTGAATGTTCATGGTCCAAGAAGAAGACGAAGGAGTCTAAAGAGAACTAGGAGAGCTCAAGAGCTTGTCTGACATAGACAGTGGAGTTTTGGTGAGGGATATAATAAAGCTGGTTGTTTGGATCTTACCTAGAATTCTGGGACATATACAGATTAATGTCAAGCTGCATGTGGCTATGTCAATGTTACAGTTACATTTGTTGGTTTGCATAGGCTGTATAGTCCTTTTCTTCAGAACTCCACAGCTTGAAACAAAAGCAGTCCTATTAGATGGAAATCACTCCAGTCTGACCTCTCATTTTTCATTGCATGAATTACATCAGTCAGTGATAAGATAAACATACTAACACCTTTCAAATGTCTAAGGGTGTACCTGCACCAGAGTGTGAAGTTCCCATTACATGATGTGGCTGTAGTTAGCAATGAACAGAAGATACAGCACAGACTGTTAGCCTTCCTTTTTATTAAGGCCCAGAAGTAGCAGCATGTGTGAGTTGTCTCTGTCCTCAACAACACTTTCAGAAAAGAAAAAAGGCCTGTCACAGCATAACCAAGCTGATGGATAGTTTGTAAAACTATTCTCATCACTCTAGCTTTAGAAGTTTCTGATGATGGCCCACCCTTTCAGAAAGTTTCATGCTTACTTAGATACACCTTATACACAAATTTACAATCCATCCTTTGTTTGAGAGAGTTTCTGTTCATTTTTTCTTCTCCTTCCACTTCAGGATTTAAGGTCAAACAACATCTTACTCAGTGTGTACACATCCAGGTACCTGTGACAAGTCATTTAGTATTTGTTTCTTTACATTTTATTTACTAGGTCTGTGATGACAAACCTATGACACGCATGTCAAAGGTGACACGTCATGACGTTTTTGGTGACACGTCGGTGATCACCAGCACCTGAGTTACCAAAGAGATTGCTTTTGCATTGGTTGCTCATGTGAAGTGCACTGAATAATTTTGTGCCAGGACTTTTGACATGTCAAACCCAATGGTTCACCATCACTGTACTAGGTTAACCCTAGTGGACAGAATCAGTTTTCAGAAGAAACCTGGGGGGGGGGGTTGGTACCTATTTGCACACAATTCATAAGTCAGGATTATACAGGTTTTAACACATTCGTTTAGATCAGGGGTGTCCAACCTTTTGGCTTGCTGGGGCCACATTGAGTGAACAGAAATGGTCTTGGGGCCGCATATAAAATATATCATATAGTTAACTCTTTCGTTGCTCCGGAAGACCACAGTCAACCTCCTGGCTGTACTGTAGGTACATTTGAACAATGAATAAATGTAATAAATGTCTAATATTTGCCTTAAAATTCTAATTCTCATTCTAATTCTAATTCTCTAATCTAACAGTTAACTCTAACATCTTAGTTAATATATCTATATATATATTTTTTACAAATAAACAGATATTCATTACAGCACTAGTATTTCTCACTGGGAAAACCATTCCAGCAGTCCAGCTACGTAAAATGTCAACATCAGCAGTCCTATAATACTATAATCCACAAAAATAACCCAACAAATTTGCAATAAAGTAAATAATTCACATTACTGACTTAAAACAATTCTGAATAAGCTACAAGAGGGTCTCACCCAAACAAATAACTGGTGCCAGAAATATGGCCTCAAGCAAAATGCCAAAAAATGCATCATCATCCCCTTTGAGGAGAGTGATGTCCCCACAAATTATCACATTAATAACAATGTTGTAAGCACGCAATAAGTTGCATGGTACTTGGGCACCCAGGTTGATAGAAACCTGACTTTTGACCACCATGTTGTCTCCATTGTAAGGAAATCTTTTTACATGGCCCACTTCATTAGTAAGGGCATCTCATCCAGGGACAAGGAGGTCATAACATCCCTGTATTCTTCCTTTACAAGAGCCATTATTGAGTGCAATGCCCCTTTTGGCATGTGCCTCAGCAAAACACCCTGCCAAAAGAAAGACTACAACCATTTCTGACAAAAAAGGTCAAAGGACTAAGTTCACTATGTTATCCAAACAGACTAAAAAGCTTCTTGCTTTCCTCTGTCTCTCACTGGCCCCTATAAATGTCATCATTGGCTTGCTTTCCAGGCTAAGAAAGATCCTGCCTTAAGAGACTTCCTCTACCTCAGAAATACTGGTTATACTTAAAACGCTCACTACGAAGACCATAGCCTTCACTGCAACATAAAAAAGCCACTTTTTATTGACAGGTTCTTGACATAAAAACCTTCAACTTCTGTAAAAAGCTCCTCTCGTTATCAAACAATGTAGTTCAGCAACACAATGGCTGGATGGATAGCCATAAATGTAGTCCTTGGGTAAGTAGCATAGCCTTCATCAAACCAGATGGAAAATCCACATACTAACCTTTCCCAGCTGGATGTCTAAGATCTAATATTGGTTACTCAAGTCTAGTTGCCCAAGAAGAGGGGCATGTTTAACTAAGAATTCCATTTGCAAAATTATATTCAGTATACATTTTAAATCTCTCTCTCTCTCTCTCTTACATACACACACACACACACACACACACACACACACACACACACACACACACACAAACACAAAAGCCTCTACTTGTAAAATAGGCAACCTCAGTAATCACATGACACCCACTCACTGAATGAAATTGGAAGTCAAAATATCTGAAAAAAATCATAATAGAGATGGATTCATCCATGTAATTTCCCACCACCAAAAGGACCATCAATAAATCAACAAAACTGCTCAGCAAAAAGTAAATCAATAAGAAAACCATAAACTATAATGCTACATACTGGTGTAAACATATAACTTGTGTCAATCCCCAGGTTAATCCATACCAAAAGATTGTTTCAGAGCTTCAGCTATGTACAAACAGCTTTCTCCTAAAAACTTTACTCATTGATATTTGCCTTGCTGTAATTATAACTGTAAAAAAAAATTTTGTTTATTCTGTACCTCAATGATTCTCACTGTTGCGAGATGTAATATCTGCCATATTGTATGAGTACTACATCCATAATTTGCTCTCTCTCTCTCTCATATATTGTATTATATTGTTTTGTGTTATTTTTGGAGCTTTTCTCCCCGGGCCTCCGCTGAAAATGGACCTGTGTCCAGTTGGACTTTCCCGGTAAACAAATGTAAAATAAAATAAATAAAAATAAACTTCCCTCCAATTTAAAGCCATTTGACATTCAGATATTTTAATTTGTGCAGAAGTTACTCACAGATTGACAGTTTACTGAGCTGTAATGCTGACCTTCGCTTTTGAAAAAAACAAATTCCCAGACTTTGTCAATAGCTCAAAGTGTAGAGAGGATTATTTATTTATTTATTTTTGGAAAACATCTTTAAAACTGTTAAATTGATTACACACCCAGAAACACAGAAAAGTTATTGTGATTATGTAAACCACAGACTGTTGCAAGAAATCAAAGTCACATTAGCACTCTATGCTTATGTCTGAACAGATGAATCATGCCTGTCAATTCCAAAAGAAGTAAAGTAGCTTAATAAGAAGGTTATTTGCAAGGTTACATGGCAGTTTATATTGGAAATAAGCAGAGATATTAAAAAGGCTCTGTTTTTCATAATTATGCCGAAAAGTCTTCCAAGGTAAATACAACTTCTGATTTAGTATGGAACCATACCTCTCAACCTTAGAGCAGGAAATCTGGACAAAGCGAAAAATAAAAGTGGGACACAGGCCCAAAAATAGTTATGCATCACAGACACCATTGAAACAACTGTAGCTGCAAACATTATACATCACTTATAATCTTTCTATCCCATTATTGTCAGTTAAACATTATATGGCTCATTCAGTCCTGCCTTCTTTTGCATCAAAGAAAACCATGCTTTGAAATTACAAATACATTAAAAATAATAAATAAAACACATTGCATCAACATCCTGCAACTTCCTACCTGCAAGCAACTACAGAGCTTTCACTGAAACTAGGGCTGCTTGTTTCCCCAGAATGACAGTGCTCCCTAATTAAGTCTAATGGTATACAATCTACCAGTATCTGGACTACCTGAAATAAATTAAATTATGGCCTGTAAATTGAAAGTACACTTTGTTTAATTAAACTAGATTTCTAAGCCCACTTACTATATTTTTTCAGTAACATCCCAATATCCATTTCAAGGTCACTTTACAAGACATTGGCTGTGGTAGACTTGGCATCCTTCAGAATACCACAGGCCCACGCTAATACATTGTCCATTAAATGTAAATATCCATCCACTGTAAATGGCAAGAAGCTATATGTCTTAAAAAATCTACTTCTGGCATGCGTACCCAAGTATTAGGTTTTGAAACAAACAAACATATTCTCCACTGTCTGTAAGTCTCTGTCTTTAATAATCACCTACTGTTGCAGCACTCCCAACACATAAGCACACACATACACACTAAAATCCCCAACATTTAAAAAATGACATTGTGCCCACTTGATTTGCCAGTATTGATGATCCGCCAAAGCTATGCTTACTGTTGTCCAATCTACCACTGCTTAGAACCCACCAATGAAAAAACAGTACTAGGTGCTTTTTTGTTTGTCTGTAAAAACAATACAACTTTATATGCTACAGTCCCACATAGTCAGTCCACTACTGACCCATTAACCCTAGGCTGCTGTCTCATTTTTACTCCCTGGAACTGCATTACCCTGGATGACTACTTTTATTTCCTAAGCAAAAGACACAAATTGGAAGATGAGCCAAAATCCAGACATTCTTTGAAAATCCATAAAGTTAAGAGGTATGCGTTTATGTTCAATACAACACTCTCCACGTCAGGAAAGTCGCAATTTAATGAAAGTGTACTCTTAATGTATGATATATTTGTGAGATAACTTGTTTGTGTTCAGTAGGTAGACTGATCATTGTTAGCCTCTTTGTGCATGCGTCTCTCTCAGTCATGCACACATATGCACACATACACATACACACACTCTTCTTCTACTTTCACGCACACAATTCTGCTTTCATGCATGCACTCACTCCTGCTTTCATGCATGCACTCACTCACTCCATACTTACCTATTAAGACAGGTAATTGCTGTCCCTTTCAAAGGCAACAGCGGCAAATCCATACATGAGTCCCTCTTCAGTGAGAACACGCAGCATACACACACACACACACACACACACACACACACACACACACACACACACACACACACACACACACACACTAATTGTTCGATTGCAAAATAATGGCGTAACACATCCAGGTTTGTGACTCAAAAGCAAAACTAGAATTTGTTTCTTTACACACCATTAGCATTACAGGTCTGTGATGAAAAACCGAAAACACCAAAACAAGTGTTTTGGGGCATGTGTGATCGCACCTGCAGTTAGAGGTTGAGGGCGCATGGAAGAGCTCTGAGTGCCAGGGACATGTCAAACCCAGGTTCACCATCACTGTACTAGTTTAGATACTTGTTTGTTACTCAGCTGAGTAAGCTGATCTGTAAAATTCCTTTTGAGCCATGACCTGGGGTGGGAAACATGTACAGTGTTAAGTGCAATTAACATACAACCATAAGTTGCATACTAGCATCAAATATGTTTCAGTGAGTGCAGTAAAGAGTAAAATAAGGCACATACATCAGAATTACATATTAAGAGAATGAAACAATAAGCTTATGCTTCTCATTTTAAGTGCATTTAACATTCTACCTCCCATTCATCCATAGCTTTTCCTTTTGCATCCCCACCTCTCCCATGCCCTACTGAATACCTCTGTGAATTCTCTGTTCACCACCCATTTCAGTAGTTCATTTCAAGGGTCTACAAGTCTCTCTGTGAAAAAGTGCTTTTGGAGAGTAATTAGCCCATATAGTTTGCTTCTTGGAATCTAATATTCAGTTGTATGATACAGTATATTCAAACTTGCTAGATGAAAGCTTTACTAGCTTTTCTATAAATATTTTTGGCATGGAGTATAAACTTCTGCAGTTTTGTCATTTGGTGAACACAGTACATTATGATGTTGCAGCAATCTTGGCAAGTTCAGGTCAGTCCAAGCTGCATGTACAGTACTGGTGAGAGAAGGTACATGGTGGTCAAAGCCTTGCAAGAGCCTTTATCACCTGCTAACTGTGGTGACCACAGTCTTACAGTGGAAGAATTCTTGCGTTTCATTACCTGGGTGACAAGCTCCTTGTAACCATTTCTAGAAACTCCCTGAAAATGTCCCTGTAGTGGATGCTTCCTTGGTCATACTACTGTACCTCCTAGGGCAGACCATAAATTGGAGGAAATCCTTTCTTATTCCTTCTCAGATGATAGCTATCATTAGCATGGTGTTGGGCAGCTTTCAGTATCAGTCATCCTTGACCTTAGAGAAGGACATGGAGGTCATAGCCTTGCACAGGGTCTAGGCTTGGATGTGTCACTTCTTCTGGTCTTTGTGGCTGCCACAATCATCACAATGAATTTGCATCCTTGAAATGTGGATGCTGCCATGGACTGTGAGGTTTCAGAGGCTTCAGGGTTACAGTATGCTTATGGTCATGGCCACTATGTTTGGATCCTTTTTGTTTAACCATGGAGTCATGGATATTCCTTACCAACCTGCTTGTGAGCCTTTCCTATCTGCATCTGAACCCACCACAGATTCTGATGGGGGATGCTTCACTTGCAGGCTGTTGTGGTCACTTAAGACTATCACATGGTGGGAAAGTGACATGGTGAAAAAGTGTGGGTCCTCCTGGAAAGGAAGTTCCACATTAACATCCAGGCCTTGTGGCGTTGGAAAAAAGCTGTTTCCCTGGCCTGTACTCATCCAATTAGAAAAGTAGTCTATTGTGTAGTACCTAAACAAATAAGGAGACACAAGCTACCATCTCCTCTCGGGGGGGTGATATCATCTAGCAGTGGGCCACAGACAATGGAATCACTCTCACAGCAGTTCAAACCCCTTTGGAAGTGAACAAGCTTGTGGATGATGTGAGCTATTTCTCCAGCTCTGTCAGAACTGTTAATTTGGAAGCTGTATCTGTTTGGCGTCTGTCAAGATTGGGGATCTCAATCTATTTTCTCTTGGGAGAATGAAGTCCCTCCCCCAGTGCTGTTCAGTTCATCAAGGCAATGGAAAGGCAATGGAAGATTTGTTCTCCTTCTCATTGCACATAGATTTCTGTAAAGAAGCCTTCCAGTCCCACTGAATGCAACATTCAAACGAAAGAAAGAAAATTCAAAACAAAGATCAAAACTCATTCTTGTTAGGCCTTGTTGACTGAGAAGGGCAGAGGTCAGGCACTTAGCACCCTTTTCATGCAGAGAACTTGCCTGGCTTAAGGCCAGTATTGCCCTTTAGTTGAGGAGACATCCGCTGACTCTACACCAGGGTTCATTTCCAGATGTCAGCTCCTACATAACTCTAAATATGCTAACTGGGGTCTCAGAAGATATTGAAGCATCATGGAAGCCTTCCTTAAAAAGTCTATGTTTCCCAGTGAAAACAGTTTTTGTTTTGGAAAGAATTGTACCTAGTAATGTCCAAGTTAGTCAACTTGCAGAAGATCTTGAAGCACCTAAGACATCTGTATGATTGCAGTCTCAGTTTTTCTATGGTCAGGCTACTCTTGTCAGATATCTGTGCATCACAGTCACCTCCATGGCAAAGTGTTTGAGTCCCACACTGCAACTCAGACAACCTGGGTTTCATCTGCAGTAGAAACAGTAGAAGAATTGACTCAGAATAAGAAAGTAACATTGAAGGTTTGCCTTGTCTACTTTTTTGAGGTGTGTGGTGGAGTGCACACTTGATGTCATAATGCCCTGTGAAATTCAGGAGTTACTGATGAAGGTATTATTGAATTGAACAGATGGACAGGGCAACTGAGGAACATGTCTGTAAGGTGTCAGGGTGTTCTGTACAACAACCATGTGTATGTCAACCCAGAAATCTAATCTTAAATAAAGGAACACTGATAGGGTATAACCTAAAATGTGTGCAGCCCACGTTAAAGACAGACCCAAGGAGCCCAGTCTCTTTTTTTCGCCTCCCAGAACCTCCCACAAATAAATATATAAATAAAATAAATAAATAAATAAAATAAAGAAATGTATAAATAACTTGCTCACGGGGAAGCTCGAGCCATCAAGTCGGGGGGAGGGGGTTAACTATAAGCAGGGGACCAAGTGATTGAAAAGAACACTTTATAGCAGGTGCCCTTAGAAAAGGCCCAGAAGGTCATGGTCTTGAACAGTTGCTTGTATCTATGCACAGCAGGGTCAAGGCTTCTGTGGTCACCGCACTGCTACAGGGCCAAAGGAAAAAGCTATCTCTCTGCATAATGACCCTTGTCGAGGGTAAAATTGTAATACAGCATTTTCAGAAAGCAGTCCCTTAGAGGTTTGTTGGTTCTCTGATATTCTTTGTAGAACTCATACCCTCTGTGGTTCTTGAACTTTGTGGTTGACAGACTTGCTCAATGACACCTTGGGTCTGCAAGGTCAGTGGGAGTGAAGTTTATTTCTTGAAAAAAATGCTTTTTGGTAACTATCACCTCTGCTCAGTAGATCTCAAAGCTTCAGACACTTATGTGCATGGAACGATACCTGGTCTTTCACAACTACAAGATGCCCATCAGGATGAACCTTTATTTCCTCAGGAAGGTGATTTTGGAACTGTTATTAAGTCCCTTAATCTCCATTTTTTCTGTGAGAGTAGAAAAAGGGCACAAGACCAGTCCCTCCCTAGATGTGCATCAGCAGCAATGGTGATACCCAAACTAAGTGGATGAATTTATAATTGTTGTCTGCTCTGCAGAAGGGGGAGAAGGGTTTGTGTTTGCCAGACACTTTCCAAGTGGACTGACAGCTGTTTTATGTTTTATCATCATGTAGCTAATCTCTGTTGGCAGATGTTATAGTCAGATGTCACCTCTGTAGGGTAGAAGTGGCTTCCAGTGTGTGATTCAAGAATATCTCCATTGTTGACAGATGTTGACATCTGTGCCACATACACTTGCATTACATTTGCATGATGCAGAAGGAAGCAAAAGATCCCTTCATCTGCCCTTTTAATGAATTTGCCATTTTACCTCCACTTTATTCCTATCACCTCCTCATCTTCTCTGCACCTTTTCCGTGCTGTCCTGAATGCTTCTGTGGGTTACCTCCCCACTACCCATTCCAGTACTGTCTTCAATGGGTCCATAACCCTCTCTGTGAAGATATACTTTAATAGCTCTTGGGAGAAGTAGCTTCCTACAGCCTGCTGCCTGCACCTTCTCCTCCCTCCTCTGTCCTTCCTATACAATTCACCCCATTCACATCTCCTAGACTTGACCTTGTGCAGCCGTATAATGCCTCTGTCTTCCAATCTGTAGCCTCACTAGTCTTTTCTCATATCATTTCCCTTCCATTCCACACACCCTTTTGGTGACTCTCCTCTGGATTCCTTCCAGAAGCCTAATATTTCTGCCATTTTCCAGACCTGCATACAGTGATTAAGTTGTGGCCTATCCAGGGACAGGTAGTGTGGAAGAATTACCTATTTGCTTGACGATACACCCCAGCTTTCTGCTGGCTACTGCCACCATGCTCTCACTCTGATCCTAGTGGTTGATTCCTGTTGTGATCAGTCCTCTCAGATCCTTTTCCTACCCTGTTGTTATTGGTTCTACTCCTGCTCCCACCCCCAATAACATCTTTGCTGTTGTTGCCCAGATAATTTACCTTGCATTTGTTAAGTGGTTAAAATATGTGTGTTGCACAGACCATATCTGTCAAAGCACTACTTATGTTCTAACCTCATGAAATAAAGTTTACTATTTTAGAGAAAGGGAAGCTTCATACTGTGCATTCAGTTGAACTTCAGTAAAATATTGGATATTTAAGGGTGAACTGTTTTTTGCTATGGCTTTACTTTGCAGTTGTCTACAATGAACCTCAGCAGTCAGACCTTCTGGTCAGACTTCTCAAATCCTTCTTTAGAACTTGCCTGTCATTCTCCAGTGCTGTCCCTGACTTTGTGCCATAAGTGAAAAGGTTTATTGCGGTCTCTGTCCGCTTTGTTATATCTGAAATAAACACACTGAGGCCCACTGCACACATGATCATCTTGTCAGTTTCATTGTTCCTCATGTTGTCCCTCTAATAACAACCTTCTTTGTTCTCCCATTCAGTCATGCAGCAGTCCATTTATTTAGTCCTGATCTCCCCCCACACAACCTTCCAGCCTTCCTAGCAACTACATGTGTGGGAATGAGTTAAACCCTTGGTGAAATCCAGATAGATATCTACCAGTGTTTCCCTGTCAAATTCTGCTGCAGCCCAGTTAGGAAACTGGATCAGGTTTGACAATTTTCTATTACTATGAGCTTATGTTGGCCACTGTCCTGGAAACTGTTATCTTCCAGGAAATCAGCAAGCTTTTACCTCAGAATTCTGTCAGTGACTTTTCCTGTAGCTGTTATTAGGCTGCCATGTCTGTTTATTTATTTATTTGTCTGTTGTTTTCTGGATTCTTGTTGTTTCTCCACCTAGTATAAGGGTATCACATAAATCTAGAAAGTGCAGTTTTTCCCATCCTTACCCACTTCGGCAGTGATGAGTAGCTACATTACAACTTCTGTAGGAAGATTGCCAGCACACTGATCTGACTTCTGAGGACGTTGAACCCATGAGGTTCTTGTGTTTTCTTCCCAATGAGGAAAGCTATATCCCACTTAATATCTCTCTCTCTCTCTCTCTCTCTCCTCCCTCTCCCTCCTCCCTCTCCCTCTCTCTCTCTTTTTGCCTTTTTCTCAAACCACTGCTACAGCCATATAAGACATCCCTGACAAGTCTCAATTAGTCCACTAACTCTCTTTCCACCCAATCAGAGCACTCACATTTGGTTCTGAACCTCCTTGCCCTCTCTCTCACACTTCATGCCTTCCTTTACTTAGGTTGCTGTTTTATCTCTGTCCTATCAATGCTAAAAATAGTAGCCATATTTATCCCATTTGAGGGGTTGTAAGGCCTCAGCGATGTCATAAATCCTGGCACTGGAAAGGCAGGTGTCACCCTGCCTGGGTTTAGACTACTGAGTATAATGCCAGTGTACCTCCCAACAGGATCAGTAGTTAGTAGGAAATTTCTGCTTGGATAAGCTCATTTAATGACATTAGAAGGTGTACTGTCCACAGACTTGAGTTATTTGAGCATGGTGGAGTTGTGTTCATGGACTGCTGCCAAGACTCTTTAGTTCTGATTCTTGAAGGCTTGGGAAGTGATTTTTTTTTTAAACTTCACAGTATATACTGGTCTGGTGTGATCTTGTGGAGGTATAGGTGGGTTTTGTGTTACTTTACCAAGCATGTGTGCAGACGACAGGTTGGTCTCCAGGTTATATAGATAATCATACCGCTCATAAATCATGTCATATCAATACAGTAGTAGCAGCAAATGACCGTCATTATTATTAGGCAGGTCCTACATCAACCCAGAAGACAAGGTACGCTGAGCCTGACAAGAGAAGGACTAGAAGGAGACAAAGCTTCCATATTTGACAGCTGAGATGAATGATAAGATAAGGAATGATATACTGAATCATTTTTGTCACTGCTTTGGCAGAGATTTGCTAGGTGAGGTGAAGATGTGCTTATACTGCTGTACCGACTACTTGAACCTACAAAAAAGAAACTACATAAAACAGTCCAATCTGAAAGTAGTATGCAGATACATTTAGGTATGAATTCAGTAAACAGCAATATACAGACTTAGTATAACAGTAATTATATGTACGTGTATAAACTATACACAATAAGATCCAGGAGTAGTACATAAGTACAGTCTGACGTACTGCACACTTATAGTAGGAAGACACTGATACACTTATTCAGTATAGTAATAAAATGAGCATTGACCAGATAGTTCAACTTATACACAGTATCATACCTCTCAACGTCCAAGCATCAACAATCATAGCAGCACCGGCCATTAGAAACCATACCAAAGGGTCAGGAAGGGGAGCACACATGTTCTTTATATACTAGACCCGTTACAGTTAGTGGTTGTGAATCTTTGTAAAGACTTAGTTCGTGTATTTAATAAACTGTGCACTCATAAACAAGTCTGATATTTTGAGGAAAATCATAAATCTAGAAGGTGCAAGACTAAATATGAGAACCAAAAGAAAAGTGCCATACATATATCACAGCAGTTGACAGGTAGGTATGCACAGTAAACTTGATAATAACGGACTCAGAGGACACCAATAGGATGACTGACGCTTGGCTTAGATGTCACATGCCATACACTTCATGACATGATTGCCACCATTTAAACAAAGACAGGTTGGCTTGGATGCCTTGAAATACATGCTTCAGAGAGTCAGTAGGCCTGGATGTTACATACTGACTGCTTCAAGGATTTATCAGATTCAGATGGCACACACTTGGATGAAACCAAATATACTTAATGTCAATACACACCTTAAATACAAAGGGAGATGTAGATGTCACAAGAAACTAGCATACATACATATATAGGGAAATGTGGATGTCACGGTAACTAGCATACATATGAAGGGGAATGTAGATGTCACAATAACTAACACACATACATACGAAGGGGAATGTAGATATCACAATAACTAACATACATCAGAAGGGGAACGTAAATGTCAAAATAGCTAACATACATACGAAGGGGAATGTAGATGTCACAATAACTAGCATACATATGAAGGGAATGTAGATGTCACAATAACTAACATACATACATATGAAGGGGAATGTAGATGTCACAATAACTAACATACATACGAAGGGAAATGTAGATATCACAATAACTAACATACATCAGAAGGGGAACGTAAATGTCAAAATAACTAACATACATACGAAGGGGAATGTAGATGTCACAATAACTAGCATACATACGAAGGGAAATGTAGATGTCACAATAACTAACATACATACATATGAAGGGAATGTAGATGTCACAATAACTAACATACATACATATGAAGGGGAATGTAGATATCACAATAACTAACATACATCAGAAGGGGAACGTAAATGTCAAAATAGCTAACATACATACGAAGGGGAATGTAGATGTCACAATAACTAGCATACATACGAAGGGAAATGTAGATATCACAATAACTAACATACATCAGAAGGGGAATGTAGATGACACAATAACTTACACACATACATACGAAGGGAAATGTAGATATCACAATAACTAACATACATCAGAAGGGGAACGTAAATGTCAAAATAGCTAACATACATACGAAGGGGAATGTAGATGTCACAATAACTAGCATACATACGAAGGGAAATGTAGATGTCACAATAACTAACATACATATGAAGGGGAATGTAGATGTCACAATAACTAACATACATACATATGAAGGGGAATGTAGATATCACAATAACTAACATACATCAGAAGGGGAACGTAAATGTCAAAATAGCTAACATACATACGAAGGGGAATGTAGATGTCACAATAACTAGCATACATACGAAGGGAACTGTAGATGTTACAATAACTAATATACATATGAAGGGGAATGTAGATGTCACAATAACTAACATACATCAGAAGGGGAACGTAAATGTCAAAATAACTACCATACATACGAAGGGGAATGTAGATGTCACAATAACTAACATACATACATATGAAGGGGAATGTAGATATCACAATAACTAACATACATCAGAAGGGGAACGTAAATGTCAAAATAACTGCCATACATACGAAGGGGAATGTAGATGTCACAATAACTAGCATATATACGAAGGGAACTGTAGATATTACAATAACTAATATACATATGAAGGGAAATGTAGATATCACAATAACTAACGTACATACGAAAGGGAATGTAGATGTCACAATAACTAGCAAATGTTAGAAGGGAAATGTAGATGCCACAATAACTAGCATACATGCGAAGGGAAATGTAGATGTCACAATAACTAGCATAAATACAAAGAGAAATGTAGATGTCACAATAATTAGCATACATACAAAGGAAAATGTATGAGGAAACCTGTAGCCTGATAGAAAATATTAACAGATTGGTAGGAAATGCATTTTGACAGCAAACACATGGAACTGGATTAAATAAAAACACTTCCCTTACATTTTTGGAGTTGGTAACAATGTGTAATCAAGTTAGAACTGGTCAGTCTACTAGCAGTATTGAGCAAGGAAATGAAGTAAAAGCAGCCTGGCCAAACAGATCTCATGTTAAGTGTGAATGACCTGAGATGCTGAACTGAGAAGGACATGCAGAGAGACAGGTGGGAGGCTGCCATGCAATAGTGACTTGCAGGTAAGACTGTGGCCCTGAGTGAAATCCTACCATCAGGTAGAATGCTGCCCAGACACAAAGAGAAGATAATTGGACTTAGTAATTGTCTAACTAGTTGTATCATTCTGGGGGGGGCGGTATAGCTTAGAAAGAGATGACTGGTGGCAGCCCAAATTCCTTCACTAAGGATGTCCTTTTCTTACATACAGTTCACATACAGGCAAATGCACTTGCTGCCCCAATAGTGCCTCTTTCAGGCCAAGTCTGCCTTGTGGACATTCCAGTATAACAAACAGGTCTGCAGTAAATTCCAGTCTGTACCACACCAACATTGCTCTGTTCAGTACCAGAAGTTGTAATAATAAATTGACAGATCCTGGAGCTGTCTTAAACACATCCAAGTCTGTGTTGTAACAAAGATGTGGGTTCATTGTAAAGACAGCGCTCCTACTTTTCTGAGTTTCAGTATCTGCTATGCATTCAGATCTGCTAGAAACTACAGGGAAGTATTAATTATTTGTCAGAGACCAAATTATCACTTGATGGATTCCTCCTCAACCCACAGACTGAATTTGTTCACTTTCTATGTCACTGGAGGAGCAAAGAAGACTTCTAGACGTGCTTAGTAAATTACCCGTAAAAATTATGTCTTTTTGATGGGAGATTTCGCCTATTCATTCATTAGGGTATCCATACCACAAAGGTTGGGCATGCTTAAATATTCCAAGGTTTAGTAGATACTTGTGCAAATAGTTAACCAGCTTGCTAGGGGGTCGACATCTTCTTTTCCTTGATGACACTAACATTACACCTACTGGCTCTCCCTCTCCTATATATCCTCATCTCAGACTAAATCTGACAGCAAACTGGTAATTTTCTCCTTTAGGATACCTAAACAAGCACCTCTGAATTCAATGACTTAAACCTGCTAAAACTATATAATGTAGTTTCAGCTGTCACGTATGCCAATGCATGTTTGCCCCATCTAACAAACAACATAAGCCAAGGATTTCCAGTAATAACCAAGTATGCTGAGGAACATAAAAATAAATCACCATCTTGGAATATCTGCATTAATAAGCTCGATAATGTAAGAAAATATGAATTAAGGACTATAATAAATCAAAATCTACCCAGATTAAAGACTGTCAAAAAGATAAGTTACCATAAAGATCAAGGAAGAACATGAATTAAAAGTATCATTTAAAGCCAAGGGTAATCGTACATCCTTCTTTAATTGCACCAGACAATTAACAAATAGTACTTAGTAATGAGCTGAATTAATTCATAATGGTATTACTCACTCTGGCCCTAAGGACATTGCTAATACTCTTGCAGGTAAATCTAATACTGACTTCCCACCAGAAACAGTCACTGAACTCCCACAAATTCCTGAGTCCCTTTTTAGTATGGAGTTAGTCCTAAGTGTACTCTTTGAAGCTAAAAGTACCACTTCCAGGAGCACTGACAAGATACCTGTTACTTAATCAGCAGTGCTGCGCATGCCCAATCTGAACACCTCCTACAACTATGTAATTTAAGCATTGCCACATATATGATCATGGGGCAATAGAAATTGTTACCTTTATGTTCTTCCATAAAGGGGGCCCCACCTCATATCCTGGGAACTATGGACTCATTATCCTAATAAGCCTAATTTGCAAACCTGTGAAATACATTAGTTCGAATATCTGAAGCTCTGATAAAAGAAAGCTTATTGTTCCAGACCCACAACAATATGTTTTTTGTCAAAAGAACATACCTAGTTAAGTTATCAAACTTTTCAAGAAAGTCACTGAAACCGTGAATAATAGCTATGCAGTTCATACAGTACACCTTGATGTGGACAATGCTTTTGGTTATTCGTTATATTGCAATTGTAACTAAACTTAATGGCTTAAGTGTAAACCCTAAAAACCCTAATATCAGTAACAATAAAAATATAGACTGCACCATGCTCCACAGTGATATGGAGGTCAGAGATTTTGGCACATATGTAGACGACTCCCTATCTTTTGACAATCATATAACAACAGTAGTTGGGATATCCTTTAAAATGGTATCTCATACATTAAAAGAAGTTATTATTCCTCTGTACTCTGTCCTGATCACACTAACGATAGAATATAACGCCCCTTTTAGTAAGTGTGCCTATCCAAACACATCACACACCTGGAAGACTCCCAAATGTTTCTAACTTAAAAGATCACTGGACCAAAGCTCCTCAGCTGCCATGAACGATTTCAAACTTTATCCATACATTCTTTCTCTTAAGGACTTCTACATGATGATTTGGGTCTATATTGCCATATTGAATGGTAACAATCTCGAACGCTCATATGAGCGAAAATGCAGGTAAACAAACTTGTTTTTTTGGGGTCGCGGTACAGTGAGGATTGGAATATTTGCCCTTTCCTCACTGTAAGTGCAACCTCGGAGTTGGAATATATATTTAACAGGGGGGGTGTGTGAATAGCAAGTTTGTTTACCTGCGTTTTCGCTGATAGCGTTCAAGATTGTTACCATTTGATATGGTAATGTAGACCCATTGATTTATGTCTAGAATTATCTGCTGTTAAGGACCCAGCCTTTGTTGTGCTCCTTAACCATCACAACTGGCTGCACATCAACAAATAAGTATGACATGGTGGCACGACAGAAATTAATACATAAATAAGAGATGCTGGCATGGCAGAAATAACTCGATGCTTCCACTGTTTCTGGAATAATCTTCTGTTGCATATAAAGCAGGCTGGTATACTAACTTCCTTTAACATAACCTTATCGACTGGATGGACAAACATACATTCATCCTGAGCCTGACTTACTTTGTAAACCTGCGAGTAGGAGATGCTCTGTGAGGGTCAGTATTGACAACGTGATTGTAATCCATGGACTTACTCTACCTTGTAAATCCTATGAATCTGTGAAAAACCTACATGCAGGTACCTCCATGTTCTGTCATCTCATATCACTGGCCATCTGGTCCTTGGTGCATAGCTTCACCAACCATTGCTGTCTGGACCCTAACTCAAATAACTGAGCTTAATTTCAGAAGTCACTTCACCAGGACTGAGTTGTTATGTCCTTGGGAAGTTATACTGATTAATAGCCCATCAAGGATAGTCCTAAAATATGTTTTTATTTTATCTCCTTTGTGGGTTTGGAATACACTTCTTCCATTACCCATTAGAGAGGTACCTTCTCCGTCAGCCTTGACTACTACAGTTCCTTGTAATTTGGGCACATGTATACTTATTGCTCCTTGATTTACCAGAATGTACTAATTAGTACCATGGCAGCAAATGGCAAGCTCCGGGGGATATGCAAGTTTATATAGCTTCTGTATTACATTGGTATTGGTACAGGCACAAGGATGTCACTGAATACATGATCATGCAGGAAAATGATAAATTATGAATTCTGAAGATATTTCAGATTAAGAACCCATCAAGCAGGGTCTTCTTGTAGAACAGGTGATGCAGTAAGAATGTTTATTGGTATTTAGTTATCTTTATGCAAAGCTCTTGAATTCCAAGGACGTATTTATGCCTTCTTTTCTCTACAGTTTTTTTACCCACTTCTTTAATTTCAAAAAAGATGGAGTTTTCTTTTCTTTTCTTTTTTTTGGCCCTTTTCATTTCAACAGTGACAGAACTGAAGTGAAATATAAGGCTGATAAATGACCATTTAAAATATGCTGAAAGAAAAGCTTGGAAAAAAATTTTTTCCAAATGTTTAAAAATATGTTAGTATTAGTCATACAAAATGACCATAAGATGGAAAATAACAAAAAATGATTTGAACCATTTTTGTTCATACTGACTATCAACAGATGTAAAAAAGGATGGATGTGCAAAAGCAAAATGCAAATGTTGGGCAATGACACTGTGGCAATTGTGTTTCCTCAAAAATCAAATTTTCTTTTTACAATGTTTCACAAAAACATGTTTTTGGTCATTGAACATGTGTTCTTATACAAGGATCCAAAGAGAGAACAGAGGTTTCACACTCAGAAACACTGCTCTCAAGATAGAAAAACATAAACAGAAAAGCTGACTTATTGTTTCTTATTGTTAAACATATTGTTAAAAAGAGAGAGTCGGAAATGTATCTGAGCTATGAATAATTAATCAACAAGGAACTATCAGTATATGCATGTTTAAATGACATATTCTTGTAAATACTTTAAGCTGAGGAAATGTATAAATGTTGTCACGGTAAAATAGTAGAATATATGGAGTATAAATCCAGTTGCACTATAGGTATGAAAATCTTGGTTTAGTAATTTCAAAATGTAAGCATCTCTCACAATGGTTGTACTCTAATGAGAATTGAAAAAAAACAGTACTCTTTCATATCAACGCTAAGTCCTATTTTCAATGCATATAAAAATAGTAGCAATACTTGCAACTTCAGTTGCATTTGCAAAGTATATTCTCTTATCAGTTAGCATTCTGCAGCCAGCAAGACAAAGACAGCAATGAATGCAAATATAACCAGATCTTTGAATATAAGCAGAATCCAGCAAGCAAATCTAACAAGATTAAGACAATCTCAATAATTCCCTACAGCAAGCAGCCTACAGAGTTTCTCAGAGTAACAGGGGGAATCCAAGCCAGCTGCATTTGAAACTCTACAATCTAATTGCTAAACACAGGATTTGCACCCTATGTGTAAATCCTTCCAGTTAAATTTTAACAGTCATTTGTAATGCATGTAGTCAAGTTAAACAGAAGTTCAGTGCCTTAAAAGACTTGCAGTAGTCAAGTTTTTAGACCACAAAAACTGGACTTTTTCCAATCAAGACTTCAGCAGTGTTCCGCTGCCAAATGTGCGCCAATTATGTCCACTAACACTTTGAAAAAATTTCTCGCTGTGCTTCAATTCTTAAGCCTCGTTTTCACTTGTTGTGGTAAGCCATCTAACTGTGTGTGATATTCTTAGTGGATGATGTTACGGTAAGACTCAGTTGTATATTCATACATAGTTTGTATATTCTTAGACAGTTTGTATATTATTCTTTTTATATGTTGTATATTCTTTGAGTATTTAATGATTCTATTATACAGTTTATATTCTAGACAGTATGTAAATTATTTACAATTGTATATTAGGACAGTAAAGATATTATAGGGCAGGTTGCATATTATAATTATACAAGTTATTAAGCAAAAGTGTATATATACACAGCACATTAGTAAAATGTAAAACAATTTATGATAAAGAAAATTGGTATTAATATGACAAATATTTAAAATATTATCACAAAAACTGCATTTTGCATTGCCATAAAGTGCCATAATAGGTAGTGTATTGCTGAAAAAAGAACTGTAAAGACAGAAATGACAATCCTGTCAGCATAACTAAGGAACTAGTGGTTCCTGTACATTCTGAATTTGAACAGAAATGAGTTGTCAAGCTATTACCACAGTACAGTTTGTTCAATGTTTAAAAGGAGTGTATTTTTGTTACAAAGACAGATGTAATAACTTCTAAAAGACAGACACAATGAGTTCAGGAAGTTTAGACAAGTTATACATACATCTTTTCAAAAGGGCATAGAGTTTCAAATTGCTATCAGAAGCTGCATTAAAGAATGCAGGAAGCTTTGACTGCCATTAAGCATAAGGAAATTCTAAGGAGCAGTTGAAAGAGGAAAAATAAAACAGACTAAAACTGATCAAAAAGAACTTCCTGCAATATTTTTTAAAATTCAACAAGAGTTATATTTATATAATATGTTATGTTTTGAAAATAGTTTAAGCATACATATGGTAGGGGTAAATCATTTTCATTTTTATATTTTACAATAAAAATAGAGAATAAAGTAGCACATCATACTAAAGCAGAAGTAATGCATATTTAAATACAACTCAAAACAGAAAAAAAAAAAATCTACTGTATATAATTAAATAATAAAATGTAATAATAGTTAATAATAATAATATTCAAAGACTGTTACAACAAATAAAATATTGATAAAATACAGATAAAACACAGAGATCCATGTATTTTCTTACTATTTACAGTTTGTTTGTTTACAATAATAAATATGATTATACAAATGTAAAATAAATATTAATGTATTGGTTTTGTTATTATCTATACAGTTTTATTAAACAATTAAAATATAAAGTTAACAAATTTTAAAAAGAAGTTGGTTATTTTATTAAAAATCACATTTTTGTAAAACTGCCATATTAACAGTTAAAATAAATAAATAGTTAAAAAAAAAAATATAAAAAAAAAAATAAAATTATAAAATAATGTCTATTTTAATGTATATAAATTTATGTTATGTAAAATCACAGTTACATTAAAGGAAAAATGCTAAAAGGAAAAAATATAAAATATAAAATGTATTATTTATAGAGTATATAAAAGACTGAATGAATAGTTACTAGCTATGCTGAAATAATACAAAAAAACAACAAGACTGATTGCCAACAACAAAGTTTGAGTTTTCAAAGCATCATTGTGAGTTTCTCTAAGCAGTTTTGTTAGAAAAACATCATACTATACTATTTGGTAATTATACAAAATTTACAAATTGCAATGTCACACAATTGTGCATAGCAAGTAACAATTATCTGTTTGAAAAACTCAGTTAAAATCAAAAACTCAGTGCAATGGCTAGTAGCCAGCAATAGGGCTATTCAATGATAACAGAGGAGTGTAATTCAGCAGGAGGGTGTAAATAGACACCAATATTCAAACAGCACATTCAGGTCTCATAGCATAAAAGCAGGTAAGGTTCTCACATTTTAGTACTTACTTCTCACAGTAGACATTTTACTTCTGAGGTATAAGCAAGGTAAAAAAATAAAAAAATAAAAAAAAATAAAAAAAAAAATAAACAAGTAAATAGTATAAAGCCTTCTTGACAATACTCTTTTACAGAAAAAAACACAATACTAAAAAATATTAAAATATACTAAAAATAGTGTATAAAAATACTATACCTGACAGGATAAGAGGGATTAAATAAGATATTAATATTTATGTTAATATTATTATTAGTATTATTATTATTGTATTGTTTATGTAAAATATGTTAATACAACCTGTTAAACTGTAAATATTTACAAGAGATGGCTTAAACACAACTAGAGTATGCTAAGTATTGAAAACAGCAAACAAAATAAAAACAAAACAATGTAATGTTTAAACAAAATGGTCACTATACATATACAATTAAAGATGTAGCCTAAAATAACAAAAAAATGAATACTTTTTAATCAGTATAAGTTAAAGACATGTTGGTATCAAAGACAAAGTTTTCTCAGATTGGCACAAGTTCAGATGGTCTTAACAAAAGAACAGATGTTCACTGTGTGTCTCTGCAATGTGTTTCACCGATTTTATAAAACATGCAAAGAACAGATGGACTTGTAGACACTTGTAAATATGCAATAAAAGAACAGATGTTACAGGATGTGATTCAAATAGAATTGTTAATGTTCTGACTATCAGAATGTTGCTTCTGTTAAAAAAGAGCAAATAGAAAACAAGATGTTTTTCTATAATTTCTAGCTGATCTCCAAAACTCCATAATAAGATAAGCATATGAAATGTTATGTCTTAAATATGATATAAAGTGTATATAAAGAGCTGTATGGAGAGGAAAATGTTAGAGCATGGTAGGGACTCATTCTGTCTGAAGTAAATGTTATATCCTTCTACCATCATCTTCAACTATTCCCTGCTCGCATTGAAGCCCCAAGATACGGATACACTCAACAATAACTTTTTATTTAGACACAATCTAACCAGATTTTATTTTAGACAAATACTAATGAGACACAACTTGGATTAGCTCAAAACTATTACATATTACTCAACTGAACAACATTAATTAAACTGCTTCAAAACACTATTAAAAACTCCAAATTTAACATTTTTTATCTCTAATGCTATGTAAAACAATAACAAAAATTTAAATTTTGTATACAAAATTATAACATTTATTAAACACAATAAATATAATATATCAAATATCATTCCATCAATCATATAACTTGTATAAATATTATATCCTTTAAAACACATTCTTTATAAAAGTTAATACCATAAAATGTATATAATATGTCGATGTATACCCTAGTTCCAACCATAAAATGTATTAATGCACCTAGGTCATACCTATTAGTCCTTCTACATATACTACTATAATACCTTATATTCAGTATATTCACTCCTACCATATTATTCTATACTCTATACTATAAAAATTAATCTGTCTAATTCATTTCAATATTGTATAGTTGATATAAATACATAGCCGTATAATATATTTGATATTTGATATTTGATATATATCTTACACTACATAACCTGTACACTCTCATCAGATTAAACCACACTTACACATTGTATTATCTACATATCTAAATTGGTTTTGTGGGGATGTTCTTTGTTTAATCCCCACAAACTCCAACCACTAACATAGATGAATATACACATGAAAATGTTACAAATGAATTATTGTAAAACATGGTAAGCATACAAAGGATGCCATGAAAGGATGTTAAGGAAATTAAACATACTAACAAGACATACATACAAAAAGATAAAGTGATACCTAAAAAGTACCACCTATACAAAACCAGGAATACATTTAAAAGAAATTTAAAAATAAAAAAAAAAATAAAAATAAAGCAAATTAAATTGTACAAAAAAAAGTGGTACAAAAAAAAAAATGTGTTGTAACTTTTGTAGATATATATATTACAGATAATAAGACAATTAATTTTAAAAAGACAAGGACTAATATATAATTTTGAAAAATTGCCATGAAATGAAACATATAGTTTATTTTATGTAATAAAAGAAAAAAAAAGCTATGGTGGAAAGACAGACTGAAACTAAGAGATGTAAATATTACCATGAGTATATGTATATCATCAACATATAGATAATAATAATTTGTCTCATCACATTTAAAAAATAAATATGATGTGATTTCAAATTTTGGAATATTATGTGTACACACACCTCTAGAGAGAGGAGGAAATACCAAATCTATTTAGTTAAAAAGGAAAAGGACAAAAAATGGAAGTTAAAACTAGAAACAATAACACACCCACGGAGAACGTTATCTCACCAACACAATTTAAGAACATTATAGAACAACATTTTGTAAGCTGTGAGATAGATTTATGTGTAAACACTACTCAATATGTTAATATATACTAAAAAATCAAATATATCAATATATAAATAATATCAACAATATTAAAATTACAGCAATCATTACAAAGCCTTTTGTTATTTTAAATAGAATACTATGAAATATATATAGTATAGAATATAGAAATAAAATGTATATATAGTATATAAAAATATACCCGTGACGGTAGCACGAATGGGCAATCAGTAAGGAGCAAGTACTATGAACAACCGCACAGATTAGTTACATTTAACTCATAGCATTGCATTAGCATTAAGTGCATAGATAATTTTGAATGAAGTAAAAGGGAAATTTATATATGTTAACTGTCATATATATATTATTTTAAAGGATGTTATATGGTTGTGATACAATTTAGATTTTTTTATTGTGTTTTTAAGAACAAATTTTAAACTTTAAATAAATTTAGATTAACAACATAATATATTATTGTTTTAATTGTTTAAAACTGAAGAGTTTTTAATATATAAGTGTCATGGTCTCTTGTGTTGTTTTGAGTGAAAAAACTGGTTCCAGATGAAAGCTACCAACCAATGTGTCTCCGTGTAGAATAAATAAAAAAAACGAAAGCAAAAAGCAGTGGTATCGGTATTCCTGGTCTAGCCTTTTTAGCCTTGAATACAATGCAGAAGTGGAATAGTTATTTATATAAATTGTTTTTGTTTTTTGGTTATATACATAGGTACTAAGGAGTAAGTAAAGTGTACTTTTACTGCAAGCTGTGTTCCATTTCCATTTGGTTAAAAGTGTTATATCTCTGTTAGCAAAGTTGATGCATAGTAAAGTATATTCATATTCTATATTATTCTGTATGCAACAGACTGTGAATGCAAAGATAACCAGACTTTGACTTTGAATTTTAATCCAGCCCAGCCAGCAAGACTGAGTATCTCAAAGAGACTTCAACCATCACACCAAGCAAGCGAACCTCTGGTTTTTAGAAAGAAACATGGATTCAGTCAGGCAATAAGGGCTGTTTTGACCCCCCCCCCCACATATGCTATTAGCCCTTCTGTCACAAAAGGAAATATTGGCGGCCTAGCTATCTGGAATTTTGTAAATAATTATATGTTATTTGTGAATATTAACATGATTTATACAGAAGTGTGACAGAAGGAGATACTGTCAGTACAGCTGTCTGGAATTTTGTAAATGGTTATGTGTCATTTGTGAATATCAACATGATTCATATGCTTGTATTACAAATGTATTAGAACTGTATGTCACATAAGATGGTTTGTACAGACATGTATGCTGAAGAGATATGTTGTAGAGTACTCCGCTTAAAGATGTATCCACAGTGTACCCTACTGGAAGAGAACAGAAAAGTATATAAACTATTGTAACTGTGGAAATGTATATGTTTTAACAGTGGGAACTGACACATAGAAGGTTAACTTGCAAAACTTCAGAAAAAATAGTTGAAATTAAATTATGTTATAACCACATAATAAAAGAGATGTTATCTTTCGGTTTCAGTGCAATAGGAGACATAATGTCTAGCACTTGAAGGTTTTTGTATTGTATTTAAATGTGGAGAAATGTAAATTATTTTACGACTTCTACCATTTGCCAAAAGATCTTCGGAGGTAGATGCTAAAATCAGTGGTTGTGAGCCTGGGAAGTAATAGTCAGATGACAAGAAGTGATGTCATGCTGCCAGATATCCCAGCAGTAATATATCTGAAATATTAATTTAAGAACTGTCTGTGAGAGAAAGAGAGTGCATTTTGTATTTTGACTTTGACTTGACAATATCAGCTGGAAAATCCACTCACCACATCTGTCTTACCTTGCTATGAGTGAGTAAGTCTAGGGTACAGTAATTTCTCTTAGCTACAGTTAGGAATATAGTGAAGTATAGCTTAGATGCTTTTTTTATTTATATGAGACTGTCCTGCAATGTTGTTTTAAACATTTCCTGTGATTTTGAACTCTGAAGTAACTGTGATTGTTTACTGAGTATTTTCTTGTTTTTATTATTATTTATTTATTTATTATTTATTTTATTTTTACTTATTTTATTTTATTTTACATTTGTTGACCGAGCTAGACTAACTGGATACATGTCCATTTTCAGTAGAGGCCCGGAGAGATAAGCTCCAAGATAGGACAATGAAATTAACATAATAACAACTAGGAAACATGGGACAAATAAATCCTATTAACAGTACCTATTACAGGTTATCACAGTAACATTTACAGTGCAGAATACAGGCATAACATAGGATGCTAATACAATCAAGGTATTCTAGAGATAGATAGTATAATAGATTAAATAGGAAGGAGTTGTTGTTAATGAGTAGACGGGGTAGGAAGAGCAAAGTATTTAGAGACACATAGACTAGTCAGGTTTTGAACAGGGGCATGATTAGTGAGTTTTGAGGAACACTTTCAATTTGTTTTTGAAACAGGATAATGAGGGAAATGTGGAGAGTTCATTTGGGAGGAGATTCCAGGCTTTTCCAACAATATTAGAAAAAAAGGAGTCACCAGCCATGTTGTTTGGTTTAGTGGTATGTACTAGAAGTTTCTGAGAAGACCTTAAGGATTCCAGGTTTTTATACTGAGTGATTAGTGTGGAAAGAATAGGAGTTTTGTAAGGTTTGTAAAGAGTGTTGCGGGCTACAGTTAAATGATGGAATTTAATCAGATTTTGTAGTTCAAGCCATCCCAGCTGATTTAAATTAATGCAGTGATGGGTTCTGAATGGGTTGCCTGTTGCAAATTTGGCAAAGTTATTGTAAGACATTTCCAATTTGCTAAGATTATATTTAGATAGGTTAGTAAAAATAGGTGTGGCATAAAGAAGAGAAGAGATTAGATGAGTGTGTGCTACTGTGGTTCTAGCTGAAGGTAGGAGGAAAGATTTTATCCTATAGAGAGAGCCTGAGCCTAGCTTTTTGTTGACAGTTTTTATAATATTGTTAATATGGGTATCGAAGTTCAGATTATTGTCAATGATGACACCTAATAGTTTGGTGGTTGGTTCAGGGGATATAATAGTTTTATTGGTAGAGTTAACTGAGAAATCCAATGGGAGGGACTTCTTAGTAGGAGAGAAAAGGAGGAGTTTAGTCTTTTTGGGGTTTAGGAGAAGGCATCTATGTGTGAACCATTGCTCAACTGTGTTAAATACTTGTTGGGTAAGAGAGAGAAGTTCAGAAGAGAAGGGGGCTGAGCATATCAGTGTAGAGTCATCCACATATTGTATGCATGTAGCTTGAGGGATGGCAAGGTGAAGGTCATTAATGAATATGGAAAAAAGTAGGGATCCAAGGATGGACCCTTGAGGAACACCTAGGTTGAAGGGCAGGTGAGTAGAGAGAGACTTGTGCCAAAGTACGGCCTGTTGTCTTTTATCAAGGTAGGACTGGAACCACTTTATGGAGGATGAATCTAGTGACAGGGATTTCAGTATTTTGATGAGAATTTGGTGATTTACCATGTCAAAAGCTTTAGACAGGTCAATAAATAGTGCTGAAGAGAGTTTGTTTAGATTGTGGTTTTTGTTGATACAATCTGTGAAGGAAAGAAGGGCAGTAGTAGTGCTATGTGATGGTCTGAAACCATGTTGACAGTTGGCTAGTAAGTTATTTTGTGTTAGATGGTTGAGTAATTGTCTGTGAATTCATTTTCCATGATCTTTGCCAGAGGTGAGAGGAGGGCAATGGGGCGGTAATTGGAGAGTTCAATGGATTGACCTCCTGTGTGGAGGGGGATAATATGTGAAATTTTCCATAAACTGGGGATATAACTTTCAGTAATAGTTATATTGATCAGGATAGAAATGGGATAGGCAATAGCTTTGGCGGATTGTTGTAGGAATTCAGCAGGTAGTTGGTCTGCTGAGGGTGAGCATGGTTTCAGTTTCTGTAGAAGGGTTAGAATATATTATGTTGGGACGGGTTGAAAATGAAAAGTAGGGGGTGAGGATGATTCATTGGAAGGTAGAGTGAAGTTGTTAGGTGATAGTTGACTAGTTAGTGTTTGTATAACATCAGTAAAAAAGGTATTAAAAGCATTAGCTATATGCATTGTTTTTTTGTGTTCAGTGTTTTGAGGGTTTGGAGTAGTGGATTGCCCTGGATGGAGTAGTTGGTTGATACTAGACCAAAATTTCTGCAGCTTGTTTTGACTAGCTTGTTGGGATTGCAGGTAGTAGTTTTTTTTGTCAGATATTATAGCTTTCTTAGTTTCATTTCTTAGTTGTCTAAATATTTGTTGGTCTATAGGGTTTTTTGTTTTCCTCCATTTTGCCCAATGTTTGTTTCTAAAATTTATTTTATGTTTGGTTTCTTTAGAGAGCCATGGAGCATGTTTGGTTTTAGTTCTAATTAGTCTGGTTGGGGCATGGTGGTTGAGGATGGCAAGGAAGATGGAGTTAAAGTAACTAACGGCTTCATCTAAAGGAAGGTTTTGTAAGGGTGACCAGTTGCATGCTCTTAGTTCCATCTGGAAAAGTTCAGGGTTAAAGTACTTTTTAGACTTGATGTTTTTAACAGATGTTGGGGAGGGAAAGTTGATTTTATGTCTGATGATATAGGTAAGAGAGTGGTCACTTAAATCATCAGGGAGGGTTCCTGAGTCATAAATGTGAGGATGATGGCAAATGAGAATCCAATCTAATAAGCTAGATTTCTTGTTAGATTTATTTATCCTGGTAGGGGAGGTAATGGTTTGGGAATACCCATATAGGTTAATATGGTTTGTGGGGAGGCTGCTGCAGAAGCAGGTCCAGGCAATATTTGTGTCTCCTAGGATAATGGTTTCTTGAAGCAGGTTTTGGGAAAGCCAGCAAAGTATATTTTCCAAGGTCGCTGTGTTATTACCAGGAGGTAGATATATACAGATAATATAGATGGATTATTTGTTATTGTGGCTGATATTTGTGAGACATATTTGTGAGACATATTTTAAGCTCTTGGAGTACTTGCATATCTGTTTGGTGACACTGTACAGGCCACTCCTAATAGCCTTACTCTTTGTCAAACTACCATTTGGATTAATAGTAACATTACACAGTAAGACTGAACACCCTTTGCTAAGGGCCTTAAAGTAGCTGATAAGTAGTGGCTGGTGGCAGTGAAAATTACCTTATAGTCTGGGCAGAAGGGGGCATAGCTAGTAAATCTGTGACATCCTTTCCCAGGTGTGTGCATGTGTAAATCAAATCTCAAAGTGTGCATGTGTCAGCTACTTAGGTAGGGACATGAAGCACTGCTTGGACAGAGAGGGTGCTGGAGGTCTTGGCTTTGCCACTCAGCTAAGATGTCAGCTCTATGGCTGTGCCAGTGTGGAGTCTTATTGGGGATCTGGAGAAAAAGGGAGAAACCAGACCCAGACTGACTGTGGTTTCTGTATGGTCTTAATAGAAACTGCACTTGATGTAAAGACCTGCATCTGGAAATATTGTGTCTGTAACTTGTCATCCTTCCAGTGTATACGTCCCCTATGGTTGCCAGTGGTGAGGATTGAAGCTCCTTGATTATTGGGCCAATGGTGGGGTGTCACACCTTCTTAAATAGTAAGCTTATGCTTTGTTTCACTATTATTACCTCATGAGTCCTCCACACTATTATTATGGTGTAAGAATAAAGGATACATTTATTTATTTGGTGATCCTGAAGATATTTTGTGTCACTTACACAGGTCTTATGTCTAATGCCTTTACAGTAATCCCATACTAGCTAATATAAGGCATACACGTAAACAAAATAGGAATATTAATGAAACAGTATTTCAAATTAAGAAACATCAGCAGTGCAGGTTAAGAGTGGAAATGGATCTACAAATGTTACTGTCATGTATAGACCTACTTTATGCTAGTAACACATGATCTCTAGAAACACTAAAACTCAAAAATACTCTGCCAAGAGAGACATAATACTTAATTACAGGGAAGCAAATACAAATGACAAACCCTAATGAACAGGTATGAGATGGTCTCTTTTTATAGTGGACAAACTTTCACACTTCTCCATGTCGAAGTTTGCATCCCCCACTTGTCTGCTGTGTTTTATTCTCACTTTAAGGTTGTATAGCCTCAGAGGGAAGAACATTTTTAGAGAGATGCCCCCCCTCCGGCCCCTGCAGAAATTGTGTAATCTTCTAGCTACTCGGTGCTTTCCAATTTGGTATTAAGCATTATTCAGCATTGTGCTTCTGGGTGTGTGCATGTGAAGCAGTTGTGTATTGTAGTGTACAATAGATCCACTTAGTATGGTGGGCGTGGTACTGTGTAGTGGTACTGAAAGTGCTAATTACATAGACAGAAAGGGTGGTAGTGGTAAAGAAAAGCAAATGGACTAACAATGTACTGTGGTAACCGCTTGTTACATTTTCTTTGTACACTTCCATATTTATATTTTGTTTCCTCAAATTGTTTCAGATGCTGTGGTTTCTATATGAACCTTCTTATAGTTACAAAAATGCAGCAGCTTAAAAACAGGAATGCTACAGGCATATAAAGCGCACCATGTCTACTCTAAATTCCTGTTTGATTCCACAGATGTTCTCATGATATCCTCAAGGATAACTGCGGGTGTCTTGACAGCTCCTTTTGCAGTGACACATATTAATTTACTGATGTGTCTCCCGCTGGCTTTACAGTGCTGAACTGTTGTGTATTAAGCGTGTTGCGGTCCTGCTGCATTCAATGCATTTTATTTGTATATTGTCATCCTTTCATCTAGGTTTGGACCTGCTGCACTAATTGGATTTTGTTATCTTCTCTTATTTTTTTTGGTTTGGACTTGACAACAAATGACTGACTTGGTGCTGTTGATGATTTGGGGTCTGGTGGTTTTGGTTTGGTGTCCCTGGAGACAAGCAATTAGTTCTGCCCCTGCCTGCCTGATTTTACTGCTGTTTGTCACAAATCTTTATTACAAACTGTTTTGTCATTCCATTATTCCTGGTAGGTGCATTTCCCCCTTAAAATGTTTTTTTTTTTACTAGTATATAAGGAGCTTATTTGTGTGGACCAGTGCTTTATAATACTGAGCCGTGGTGTATTGGGTTGTTGGAGTCTTTACTACAATAACTGGATTTTATTTATATATTACCCTTGTTTTACCAAAGTTTAGACCTGCTATGCTTAGTTATATTTTACTTACAGCAACATGAGAGTTAATTTCATACTATTGGTTTGGAATTACTGAATAAGAATATGGTTATTTGTGTAACTCACTATTTCCTTCAAGACCTTTGAGACTCATTTGAACCAACCTCTGCCTCATTACCGAGTCTCGTGGTATGGTTCATTCACATAATTGCAGGACTGCTGTGGTCTCCTTCTACGTCATTTGTGTGGTAGGTTATCATACAGGTAGTTGTTAATATCTAGTCACATGCTGGTATCTGTCAACATGGGTTTGCAGTTTTCCTTGCACACTTTTCTTACCAGCCCATTCACTTGAAGAACACTGAAGCAGTGCAACAACTGCTCCATGCTTACTGACAGTCACTTATGTTTCTTGTTTACTGATGCTACTTGTGTGATGTTTAAATGGCTGTTAAATTTGGAAGCTAACCACTCGGACATACCATGTGTCAGTTAGCAGCTTAATACTCCATAACGACCATGTAACAGTATACCTACTTCTGCTCAGATTGTTAAGATACCATGACTAAAAGCCACCAAGACCTCATTTGGACAAACATCTGCCACATAGCATTACTCGTGCTAACACTTCTTCACATGCATCTTCACCCATAACTACAGTGGGTCTTCATGCCAACACCTGTAGGGACTTCTAATGCTGCAGCCCCTCATGTCACACATAGTATGTATTAGTACTAAATGATCCTAAAGTTAGCCACACTGATTCACTGACTAGGTTATGCAGTGACTGGGTCATTGTAAGCTGTCTCACTGACACAAACATTACGGATGTCAGTAGAGCCTATATTAGGAAGAGTAAAGCTGAATTATAACTGAAGGCAGCTAACGTTTTGAATGACAATCACAGTGCTTTTATTTTTAGACTGTAATACGAGTTCTAGAAGTAACGCCCAATACTGCACCAAAGTCACACTGAATGGCACTGCATATTCTGTACTGAAGCAATAGCAAATATCCTGGCTGACAAGTTTAGCTCACATTTTTCTACTCCATCACACCCCGAATTCCCTTTTCTTGAATCTTTTGGGATTTTCCTTCCATTATCCCTATGGACCAACAGCACCATGGGCCCAAACACTATACCAGTCTGCCTTGTATGACTCCCCATGGAGGCATTGTTGACAAAATTTAGGGGTTAAATAATAACTCCTATGTTACTCAGTTGATTACTAATTGGCTGTTAGATGATACACACATTCAATCTTCTTTGGTATATATTTCACTGATGTGAAGATAGATGCCCAGATTTTGTGGGTGACCAAATTTACAGATGACTAGAGGATGGGTGCCATTATTGATTCTCCCACAGACCCTTACATTCTCTAAGAATCAGCATCCCATGTCCTGCTCATCTGCTGTCAGTTTCTGTAAGGATTTTTTTCTTTGATCACTTTATTATTGAAAGTATATTCTCAAGATGCAAAGAGATTATTGTCCCCTTTATTCTTCCATTATTAGACCAGTATTTGAATATAATTCTCTGACTGGTATGCATCTTGAAAGATATCCACATTTTTTAACCAAGAGAATTAATGGGCTAGACTCATTTAGATAACAGCCCATAACTACAATGTGTCTCCATGCCAACACCTGTAGGGACTTCTAATGCTGCAGCCCCTCATGTCACACATAGTATGTATTAGTACTAAATGATCCTATAGTTAGCCACACTGATTCACTCACTAGGTTATGCAGTGACTGGGTCATTGTAAGCTGTCTCACTGACACAAACATTAAGGATGTCAGTAGAGCCTATATGTCCTTCCACCCAAAGTTTGAGTATGCTCTTTCACTTATACTGTTGCCCATGTCACAGTAGATGACTTTTGATGCTGTGCCTTATGGGAGATGCATCCAGATATAGTTGAGCTCTATATGTAAGTGTTCAAAACAAATAAGAAACTTGCCTTGAGCAATATCTTGCCTTCTCCGAGAATGATGCTATAATTTCAAGCAAAGGTAATTAATTTCAACAAATTGCTTAATAACCAGAATCATTGCAGTGTGTGTCAGCACAGGCGATGAGGACTGACAGGCCGCCAGCCTGTTTTGGTAGCAGTGGCTTTCACCTTTCTCTACAGGGTGTCTTCATATTGGCTAAGACCTTTTCCATGCATGCGGTGTCTTTTTTTAGGTAAAGTTCATTTCTTGGATGTTCCAACCTAACAAACTCTAATCTGGTCTACATTAAGGTAGTTTGTTCAATATTAGGAGTCTGTATAGTATATTTCCTGATTTGGAGGTATCCCTGGTGCTCGAATGCATTTACATATGTGTTGTTACAGAAACTTGATTTCAGTGTTGTGATAACACTCCTTCATTAACAGGGTACAGCAACTATTATTTTTCGGACCATCTGGAGTGGCAAGGGAATATCTGCTTTTATCTGTTTAGTAAGTAAGGACATATATTTCTAGATTCTGAATTTGAGCTCCTTGACAACTTGGTAACATTTGGTAACAGCAAGTACAACATCATTACCACATACTGGGCCCCTTCATTGTCAGCTGAGGGCCACATTAGGTACTGTGATAAAGTGCGTTCAATATCTATTACTACCACTGCTCTAAGCCTAGGCAACTTCAATTACTCGTCCATCATTTAGAAGCCTTATACAAGTAGCAATAAATACAACCAGCATTTTCTAGATTTTAATTATACCCCCTCCCTAGATCAAATTGTTCAAGTTTCCTTTAGATGGAGAAATATACTTGACTTTGTCCGCTATAATGGTGTCTTTACCTGCACACTTATTCATGTTATCCTTTCCTTGACCAAATCTAACCACCAGAATGTCACATTTTCTCCCAAAATTAGTATCAAATTGCCCCAGAATTTAACTACATCAAGGAACTATTCCAAAGCCAAATTTATATCCCTATCTGAGGTCCTTAAGAATGTCAAAAGGGCTTTGCTCGCTTCTGACCTGATCTCTAAGGCCCCCATATTTATCCATGAGTTTTACAGTCATTTCTACCAATATGCACATCAGTCAGTACCTTTTAGGAATAAATATGGTTGGAAATACAGTGGTAACCCATATGGTGGAACTTTTAGACTAATAAAACTTTAAAACAGGAGGAGAAAATGCAATGATTTGCATAAAAATGCTTTACCATCAGGCAGAAGGAGGAATATAGGCAGGTCTGCAGGGATTTTAACTACATTATTAGGAAGAGTAAAGCTGAATATAAACTGAAGGCAGCTAATGTTTTGAATGACAATCACAGTGCTTTTATTTTTAGACTGTATTACGAGTTCTAGAAGTAACGCCCAATACTGCACCAAAGTCACACTGAATGGCACTGCATATTCTGTACTCAAGCAATAGCAAATATCGTGGTCGACAAGTTTAGCTCACATTTTTCTACTCCATCACATCCCAAATTCCCTTTCTTTGAATCTTTTGGAATTTTCCTTCCATTATCTCTATGGACCAACAGCACCATGGGCCCAAACACTATACCAGTCTGCCTTGTATGACTCTCCATGGAGGCATTGTTGACAAAAGTAAGGGGTTAAATAATAACTCCTATGTTACTGGATTACTAATTGGCTGTTAGATGATACACACATTCAATCTTCTTTGGTATATATTTCTCTAATGTGAAGACAGATGCCCAAATTTTGTGTGTGACCAAATTTACAGATGACTACAGGATGGGTGCCATTACTGATTCCCCCACAGACCCTTACATTCTCTAAGAATCAGCATCCCATGTCCTGCTCATCTACTATCAGTTTCTGTAAGGATGTTTTTTCTTTGATCACTTTATTATTGAAAGTATATCCTCAAGATGATATTGTCCCCTTTATTCCTCCCTTATTAGACCAGTATTTGAATATAATTCTCTGACTGGTATGCATCTTGAAAGGTATCCACATTTTTTAACCAAGAGAATTAGTGGGCTAGAGTCATTTAGATAACAGATTAGATTAAAAAGTCTTATATCTTTCCATCTCAGACAGAATCCTATGTGGAGATTTCTGTTTTTCCTTCCAGGCAGTGAAAGATTCTGTATTACTTGATCTTTGCCACCTTAGAAATACTGCTAAAATTAGGGACACTTAGTCTAAATAAACAGGATTTCTTGGCAGAATAGGTTCATTACCCGAGGGTTACCTACCAGTGGAACAAACCTTTTTTGCATGTTAAATGGTAGAGTGCTTTAGCCTCCTTCAAGCTCTGTCTTGCTTGGATGGTTTCACATAACTTTACCCTAGGGAGATGAGCCTACTGGTTCAAGTTCAGTCTTGATTGGATTGTTTCACATAATTTTACCCTAGGGAGATGAGCCTACTGGTTCAAGCTCAGTCCAGGTTGGATGGTTTCATATAACTTTACCCTATGGAGATAAGCCTACTGGTTCAAGCTCGGTCTTGATTGGATGGTTTTACATAACTTTACTCTAGGGAGATGAGCCTATTGGTTCAAGCTCACTCTTGATTGGATGGTTTTACATAACTTTACCCTAGGGAGATGAGCCTACTGGTTCAAGCTATGTCTTGATTGGATGGTTTCATACAACTTTACCCTAGGGAGATGAGCCTACTGGTGATGCTTCCTAGGATGTATAACTAGGATTTAAATAGCTGTTCAAGCCACCTGTATAATGCTAAAATAAGAACAAACCAACTCCCTATGAACCTACAAACCTATACATATATGATTATGCACCCTAGTTGTGTGCAAGCGAACACGCGCACACACACACACACACACACACACACACACACACACACACACACACACAAAACTGTGGTCATTATACTAATACTACAGGTAACTTACTGAATTCCATGGCTAAAGGTTAATATTATATGGTTCTGTTGTGAAAGAAAGTTTGCCTAGGAATCGGATCTAGACCATATTCCTCTCAGGTCATGTCTTAGTGTTTGCCCCATCTCCATGCTACCAGACATTCTTTGGTCTAGACCTCCTAATTCTGTTTATCTTAGTACACTGTCCTGGTGCTTATTTCCATAAAGGGTTCCACATATTCTCATCTAAATCCCTGTTTACATCTGGAAAATGTACACTAACTTTTTTTTATTTACTGTGTCTAAGCCCTTCCTTAAATTGCACATCCATCCTTTAAGTCACACTAATGATTGCCCTATTTCCATTTGAATTTTTTTGTCTTGTGCTAAACTGTTATTATTAAAGAAAGTCCACTTATGCGCTTTTTGTAACATAGTTTGCAAACCATGAGGTAATATTTCATGCTGTGGTCTAGTTGTCTGAATTTGTTTTAACTGTTTTATTTATTTATGTTTGAAATCTTGCATTAGCTCTGTGATTAGTGTATCCCTATTTTATACTGGATGTGATGAAGGGAGATGCTGCCAGAACAGCTAGCTAGAATTTTATAAATAATTATATGTCACTTGTGATTATCAACATAATTTATATAAGATGCATGTGTTACAACTATATTACAACTGAATGTCATGTGTATGTCAAACTGGTTTGTACAGATATGTGTATTAAAAATGTATTTTATAAAGTGCTTCTGCTTAAAACGTAACCACAGTCTGCCCTACTGGAATAGAACAGAAATGTGACTATTTAAATGTATGTATTTTAACAGTGAAAACTGGAATACAGGGGGTTGACTTCTGAAAAATAGCTGAGATTAAATTACTTTATGGCGACGCAATAAAAGATGGTATCTTTCAGTTTCAAGGCAGCTAGAGACATAATGTCTGTATTAGGGAGCTTTCTGTATTGTCTTTAGGGTGAAATAAGTACAAGTCTTGAAATGTGGAGGAATGTAATTGTTTTATGACTTCCAGGATCTGCCAAAGATCTAAGGTATATGTATTTTCATAGGTAGATGCTAAATACTGCTAGCTTCCAGCAGTGGGGGTTTTACCTGGGATAGAGTTAGATGACAAGAAATGGTGTCATTCTGCAAGCTATCCCAGCAGTAATATTTGAGAGATTAATTTGAGAAGTCTCTTAGAGAAACAGGTCATTCTGTATTCTGTCTTGGACCTGACAAGACCCATTCATCACATCTGCCTTGCTCTAATGGAGTAAGTTTCTAGGGTATAGTAACTCACTTGGATACAGTAAGGAATATAGGAATATAGTGAAGCTTAGTTTAGATAATATCCTTTATTTATTTGAGACTGACCTGCAATGTTGTTTTAAATGTTTATTGTGGTTTTGAACTCTGATGTCACTGTGAATATATACTGAGTATTTTCTTGTTCTTTTATTATTTATTATTAAATATATTTAAACCTTTCAGTGTGGCTTATCTGTGTAGAGATATTTAAGTTTTGAGAGTACTTGCATATTTATGTGGTGAAACTGTGTGGGTCAGTCCTAATAGCCTTGCATTTGCAAACTACCATTTGTATTAATATTAATATTACACAGTAAGATTGGGCACCCTTTGTTAAGGGCCTTAAAGTAGCTGATAATGAGTTGGCTGGTGGCAGTGATAACTACCTTATAGTCTGGACAAAAGGGGACATAGCTAGTAAACCTGTGTCAGCCTTTCCCAGGTGTGTGTGTGTGTGTGTGTGTGTGCTTCTGTAAATCAAACCTCAAAGAGTGTGAGTGTCGGCTACTTGGGCAGGGACACGAAGAACCTGTTGGACAGAGAGGATGCTGGAGGTCTTGGCTTGGCCACTCAGCTGAGATCTGAACAATATAGCTGTGCCAGTTGGGAGACTTACTGGGGATCTGGAGAAAGAGCGAGAAACCAGCCCTGGGCTGACTTTAGTCTCTGTGTGCTCTTAAGGGAAATTGCACTTGATGCAGAGAGCTGCATCTGGAAATACAGTGTGTGTACTTGTCATTCCTCCCAGTGTACATCTCCCACTGTTGCCAGTGGTGAGGATTGAGGCTCCTTGATTACTGGTACAGTGATGAGTCATCACACTGGATATTTTATCTCCTGTATATGCAAAGCCATTACCTCAAATGCAATCAGCAAACAAAATAATTCCACTAATTTCCCTACACTTCTTTTGTTCTAATCTTTCTTCATGCTGACTTCATTTTTAAAATATTTATTTATAGCGATTTTGGAAACCATTTTGAATCAGATAAATCATAAGTTCAATGTTTAATATTTAAAAATGTGTAAACAGAAAGATAATGTGTGTATATCTACAAATACTATCACCATTACATTTTTCATTATAGGTTCATAGGTAAATACTAGACTAGTTGCTCTTGTAGGCCATTTTAAGCCTAGACAATTTCCCTCAAAGCTGTGAACCAAACCCTGTACTTTCTGCTGATGAGGTAAAAACCTTAACCATTATACCAACCACCAACCCATTTCTTCCTGTGGGAAGCCTAAGTACACAAAATGTTCACTGTCTCTTACTCTGTAAAAATAGTTCTTTATGTTCACTCTATGCCTGTCTCCCTTCCAGCTTCATCTTCAGATCAATTGCCCTTGAGCAGTTTTTTGTTTGAAAGTAGACCCCTCCTAAACTTAGCTTTTCTCATGTAATATACTCAATTTTTTTTTAATAATCCTTAACTCCACATACCTTTGTCACACAATGTGAGTCATTTTGTTGCAGCTTTTGTTTATCTCCTCCACCATCACAAGTGGACCATGAAACCTGTATGTCAGTTAATTCCACTGCATTAAATTCTACCGCTTGAATTGCTTCAAATGCTGTAAATGTATCTGATACACCTAGCAGAGGTACGGAAGATTTATTAGTATATAAAAGTGCTTTTAATCCAAAATTAGACATTGCCTTACAAGCTTTTTCCACTGTGTGCAAGCAGGAGATTAGGAGCACCTTGAATAAGAAACCTCGACACAAATGGTTCAACCTTTCCCAAGACAAACAAGCTGCCCTCTGCATGCTCCAAGCCAACCCCAACTCCAGATCATGAAAGCTGATAAAGGCATGGGTATTGTCATCATGAAACAAGAGGTTTACCTCAACAAGATGAAATCAGAGCTCAAAGCTGACCAATGCTATGAGTTAGTTACCACTGATAAGGTAAGAGCAACCTTCCAACAAACTGACCTCACACTCCTTAAACTACTAGAAGAGGGAGCCATTTCCCAGCCAGAATTCCAATTTATGGAGTAGACACCCCCCAACTAGGGAGGATGTTCAGGATCCCTAAGATCCATGAGGGTACCTCTCTTTGACCCCCCCCCCATTCAGACACATAGTGTCTTTCAAAATGTACAAAAACAGAGCACATGTCGGAGTTCCTGGACTCCATCCTGAACCCAGTAGTTCAGGTATACCAATTCTACCTCAAGTACTCATGGCTACTACTCCACCTACTTCACCAGACCAAAATTGAGGCCACTGACCACTTATTGGTCACTCTAGATGTAGTCACTCTGTATATCAGTATCCCTTACCAGGAAGGCATTGAACTGGTATGCAGCCACCTGCTCAGGCACACCCAGTTCACCCATTTAAGAATCAAAATGATTAGAGAATTACTCTTAGTAGGGCTCAACAACAAGTTCTTTGTATTCGACAAATAAATTTACCAGCAAAAACAAGGAGTAGCCATGGGGGCCAAAATGACCCCTACATACACATACCTCGTCCTCAGTGCATGGGAGGATAAGATCCTCACCCAAATGCAAGGATTCAAGAAAGTTAGTCTGTATAGATGCTTTATTGATGACATCCTATTTTTGTGGAAAGGCACCAGCTCAGAGCTGGAAACCTTCCTTCAGGAGATTAAAACCAGCATTTAGTTCCTACAGTTCACAGTTTCAGGAAGAGGAACCCAAGTCCTGTTTCTAGATCTGGAATTAACCTCGGATCCCCAGTCCAAGATCTTCAAATCCGCAATCTATAGGAAGAGCACCTTCCAAGTTAACTACCTTGATTTCCACAGCCAGTCCCCCCCTTCATGAAGTGGAACATCTTGAAGGGGCAGTACATACGGCTAAGCAGAATTGTTAAGAGGAAGATTCTTTCCACCTCGAATGCCAACTCCTCAAGGACTTCATCCTGGAAGGGGACTACCCAGAGGATCTAGTCACCAGAGTCACTGGAGTGGTAATTGCAAGGAGAGAAACCTTGTACCCACCCATCCTTAAACATGGATTCCACCCCAAAGCTCAGGAACCGGAGGACACCACCCCAAGGTTTTCCTTGCCCATCTCTTTAGATACCAGCAGCATCAAAGACATCCTCGTTAAAAACAGAGCACCCAGAGCTAGCCCTAATTCTATGAAGCCAGCCAAAATTCTGCTATAAAAAGCATGCCCCTCAAAGCCACTTTTGAATCAGAAAAGAGGCTGCAGGCACACCCCCTGACACATCCCCAGGCATGCACCAATGCAGGAAATGTCACTGGTGCGATTTTGTCATTCAAACTCCAGAGGTACATCTCACCACCTCTCAGGGGGTTATTCACATAAAAGAGCATTTAAACTGTGAGATCCCCAACGTGGTTTACATTGCAGTATGCTCGCATTGTGAAGCATACTACATTGGAAAAATCACAAGACTACTTTGAATCCGGATAAAAGAACATGTGGGAGCCATCACAAAGTGAGACCCTTACAATGCACTAGCCAGGCATAGTAGGACCTGCTCCCAGTTCTCTGGATTCCAGTTTGCAGCAAATAAAAAGTCACAGATCCCCTAGGGATTACCGACCCCCTTTGGAACACAGACAACTCACTGTTAGTTAAAGAGTTAAAATGACAGATACAATTGTGAGCAGACACACCCCCAGGACTAAATGAAAACCTGAGCATTTCCAGTGTCCTTAAATGGATTAGGTAGTTCGTTAACCCATCCGCTGCTTGCCATACCAGTTAAACAATAAGCCTAGGTTCATGGATTAGGGAACTCCTTAACGCATCCCCCACTTGCCACACCAGTTAATTTATAAGCCTAGGTTCATGGATTAGGGCATTCCTTAATCCATCCACCGCTTGATACACCAGTTAATTAATAAGCCTAAATTCATGGATTAGGGAATTCCTTAACCCATCCCCCACTCTCCACACCAGTTAATTAAAAAGCTTCAGTTCATGGATTATGGAATTCCTTAACACATCCCCCGCTCGCCACACCAGTTAATTAATAAGCCTAGGTTCATTTTAAGTTATTTTCTGATGAAGTTTAATTGAAAACTTTACAATGAACAAAAATGCTCACAATGTGATTTTAAATGAATAAAAGACTGACCAAAACATTGAGAATAATCCAGCATCTATGTTCGTTCCAAAATAGCAAAAGTTTCTTAAGCTTTTAAATAGTTGTTTATACTTTTGCACTAGTGGCATTATGATATAGCTATATATATATAATTTGTCCGTCATCATTCCACTGGAACATGTACCTTTAAAGGACAGCTAATGTGAGTTAAGATAATAAATAATAGACCCTTCTTACCTTTGTGGAATTGGTATATTCTGGTGGTAAGATTATTTGCACAGTTTTTATCCAGGTTGATGGTTTTGCCTCTCGAAATTTTGCAATTTCCTGAAGCATTACTTCCATCGTTTGGGCAAATGACATCCCATAACCTCTTAAGTCAAAAAGAGGAAATACGATTGATCTGAACAAGGAGTTGTGACACAGATCAAGGCATGATAAAATAATTCTTTGCAGCTCCTAAAAAAGAACATTAATAAAAGTTACAGATTTCAAATTATGCAAGATGCACCACCACATCTAAAACATTAATTGAATATTACAGATTAATTTTATTCTGCATTATTTTGTCTCATTTTCCAGACATTTCAACAGCTTCAGGTTTTCTAAAGTTTTGATTTATCCTGTTCTGTTTGCTGTAATAAGAATCAGAACAGATTTTCATCTAGCTAGATTGACTGTAGCTTAAAAGGAATCTGCTATATAACTCAGCAAAAAAAGCAGGTTAAGGGAGTGATTTTCTACAACAAATGTATTCATTTGTTTTTATTTTATTTTCATAACCAGATGGATAGATATGAATGCAAGTGGACCTATTTTAGCTGAGACTCAGTCCATGAAGAACAGTAAATATGCAGCATTACAAATTATTTAGTGTGAACTGAAAATAGTGAGTGATATCATCATGAAGAACTTGTCAGATATAATATGTGATAAACCAGTGCACAATCTGTTATATTAACTATAGAGTATGGTATATTAACTCATGGTGTGATTAAACTATTTAAACTAAAATGCACAGCATAAAATGACACTTGCAAAATGTTAAATGGCAATATTGAAAATAAAGCTTTAATGCATGTAGTAGGAATTAATATCAAGAATAAAGAATTCACTTAAGCATCCTTTCCAAGATGGCTGCCGACTAGATTGGTCCCTACTCTCTGAGCTCCTCACAGATATTTAACCTTTAGTGATTTTTATAACTTTATATCAACCTTTTTCCTCAGTTTTTTTTTCAAAAAACATTTTTTAAATATTATTCTTCATATATGGATTATTATTGGCTTGGAATTTCTTATCCTGGGACTTATTTTACCTCAGAACAACTCTGATACTCCAACTGTTGGGCCACCTGCTGCTTCAGGCTATTCCTGGATCCTGATATCCTGTCAAGTGTACTTCATTCCGGGGCATGGCTACTAAATCTGACTCCATGGAGACTCAACCTACAAAGGCCAAATTTTCTTCAATGCTCTCTCCTGAAAAAGACTCCAGTTCAAAAAGATTAAGGACATCCAAACAATCTACTGAAACTTCCAAAGTAAGTAATAAAGACTTAATTGACTCAAACTTTCACTTAGAGGAATTAAAACTAGCATTAAAACGTATCCAAAGTGCCATTCAAAACTTTTCAGAACAGTTTACAGAGTTTAGTAAAACTTTAAAACAAATAAATGACAGAATGGATATGATAGAAAATAGAAATACAGCTCTAGAGATAAAAACTGATACTTTGGAAACTGTTCTTAAATCTAAAGATAAGATTATTTCTGATATACAAACTAAGCTGCTGGATTTGGAAGCCAGAAGTCGAAGAAATAATATCATTATCCGGGGCTTGCCAGAATCTTATGACAATAAAAATTTATTATCTGTGACTAAAGACATTTTTGAAACATTATTAAACTGTGAAACATAATTGTAGAGAGAGCACATAGAGCTTTACATTCCAGACAAGATTCTTCTACACCAAGGATTATCTATACTAAATTACTAAACTTTCAAGACACTTTCCAAATACTGGAGGCAGCGAAAAGTAAAAAACAATTTATATGGAAATCTCACAAACTGTCATTTTCCCAAGATCTTCCTTCTCAAATAAAATTAAACAGACAAAAACTTGCACCTTATTGTGCTGACTTGATAAAAAGAGGAATAAGATTTCGTATGTCTTATCCAAATACTTTGTCTTTTATAGTAAATGAAAAAAGATTTGTGTGTTCTGAACCAAAAGAAGCTAAAGACATTTTTGTCAAAACATTTAAAAAGCTACCAGACAATGTGTCATAATATGTCATTATGAATGAATTTTAAATGTGATATATTACAGTCATAGTTCATGTTTTAGAACACATATGTTGGTTATTATTTAACTTTATTTTCCTTTTTCCCTAATATGGTAAACAGAATGGAGTTATACTTTTACTTGTGATAAACAAAGATTAATATACCATAGATGCATATATTTTACAGTCATGTGAAACGTGGTCATGTTTTTGTTTTTTTCTCAAACTGTCATATAGCTATTTTCTCATTATTCATGAAGAAAATTCAGTTTCTTTTTAGTTTATGTTAAAAAAGATTCCCTTGCAGTAATACGATTGATGGAGGGAGAATTTTACACATCTCGAGACTCGCAAAAGAGAAAATCTTCTCCTGAAACAACAGATGCATCTCTAATACAGCACGCACCTTCTAGGAATGCTCCGAAGATGTGGGTGACATCATCACTCATTGCGAACAGCGGATAGCGCCTCACATATAGTGAAATGTATCGTAAATGCACAGTAAGCGGCCAAAAAGTTTTTATTCCTATGTACACGCTCATAGAAGTATGATAAATATGTGATGTGCGTGTTTTACGTCAGCGAAGGTTATTTTTATTCCTTAAATAATGACTATCCATATTTTCCTTCTTAAGCCACCAATCTGAGTAAAATTACTCAGTATCAAATACGGACATATGTACATTCATTAAGTCAGACTAGTCCTATTGTCTACAGTCATACATGAATGCATTAACAGTCATAAACATTTTAAAGTTAAAGCAGTGTTAAATAATACATATACACTTCACTGCTTGCTTGTTTATTTAGTATTTTGACATATTTTAATAAGTATATTGTGGGGAGAATGTACATTCAAGTTATGCATAAGAAATTATTTCACTTATTTGTAAATTTGGATAGGTTTGAATCTGAGCTTGCTCGCTATAATATATATATTAGGAATGACTTGATTGAATGCCTTAGATCTAGTTTATTTTGTTTTGGCTTGGCAAGGGTTATACAAAAGAGAATGTATTTCATGTGTGAAATATTTAATATTCTGTTACTATATTACTTTTAATATTTAAAAAAAAAAAAAAAAGGGGCAGTTTAATCTTATATAAAGTAGATTTATTGTCACTAATTTTTTAAAACAAATCTTTCAAAATATTTAAATTTACAACAGTTTTTAAGAAACTAGGTATTGTTCAGTGGTTTTTCTGTGCGTCTATTTTTTGTCACTAGATGGCGACAGAGTACATGCATTATACAGTAAAATACTGTCAGAAGATTACTTAAATCAGCAGTTTTGACAGTTAATTTTCATGCATATGGACTTGAAGCATAAAATCTAAGTCTCATAGAGAAAATACTGGCCACATTAGAAGTAATTTTAAATGAATATACTTTAATATTCAAACATTTCTTGTATTAGTTATTTTGTAAATGAATACTGACATAGTTATTATTGTTAATTATATGAATATAGGTAATTGTGAAATCTAGTTTTGTTGTACTTTGTTATAGTTATTTTTTTTTTATATATAATAAAGATGACAGCTTATATATGATATATTTACAGTTAGTTTCTCATAGGATTATTAATATAGACAGTAATGTGATTGTATTAGTCTTTTAATAGTAACATATGTTATTAAAGTACATTATACTGGTATGTTAAGTACATGAGGAAATTCACTTATCACTATATAGTTCTTTACCTAAAAATAAGAGTTTGTAGTTAATTATATTAAGTGGGGATTGAATATGTTGGACATCTTGAATTTAGTTTGTATTGTAAATAGGTTTAGTAATATATTACTGATTTTAATTTTTGTTAGGTTAACATTGAGTATTCTCTATACAAATTTCATACTTCTACGACCTAAAATTTCATCATTTAGTATAGTTACATTCCATCTTCCTTTATCATTAGGTGTTTGGTGGGTAGGCACTAGGGTTAGGATAAAGGATATAAATAATTCTCATAATATTTTTGATTCTATTTTTCTTTTACAAGAGATTTTTAGCAATGTGATGTCTTTTTTAAATACGGTTCATTTAAAATCTGTTTTTTTTTAGCTTTTTCAAATGTAATGATTTAATTGTGCTTTGGACTCTAATCTGTGGATTCTGGGTAATATCAATAACAATGGTAAGCTTAGATTATGACAATTGACTTAATACTAGATTCCTGGAATGTTAGAGGTATTCAAGATAAAGCAAAAAAGTCATTATTGTTCCATTTGATTTTCAAGTCACAAGCCAATATCTGTTTTATTCAGGAATCCCATATTCCTCGTCTTGATTGGGATAAAGAGAGTAACAAAAAATGGATTAGGAAGATTATAGCTTCAGGGGATTCATCAAAATAGCAGAGGAGTAGCAATAATTATTAAGCAAAGATTTTTGGGGAACATTATAGATGAGAAATTTGATAATGAGGGTAGATGGTGTTTATTTACTACTTCCATTAATGGTCTTGATAAACCTCTTTTAGTTTTAAACTTATATGGCCCATGTAACTCACAACATTTGTTTATTTTAAAGATTCATAAAATTCTCACATCATATAAAGACCACTATATTATAATAGGTGGGGATTGGAATGCAGTAATTAACCCAGAGATTGATCGTTCTCGCTCTGCTGTCTCCGACAACTATCAATCAACTATGGCCCTTAATGATTTGATGGAAGAGTATAGTTTAATGGACCCAATACATACTGTTAAATTCCCAAATAGAAGTGATACTTATACATACTACTCTAAATGTTACCATTCATGGTCCAGATTGGATTTTTTTTTAATTTCTGATTCTATTTCAAAATATATTTTAGATTTTAATATTGAACCTAGATTCTTTTCTGATCACTCAAGAATTTTGCTAAATTTAAACATAAATAATGATACTAAAAATAAAAGCAATATGAACAAATGGTCTTTGAATAACAATTTATTACAAAATGAAGAAATTCGTAAACAATGTTCTGAAATTTTACAGGAAATGGAGGCCAATTTGGAAACATCAGATATCCCTTATGATATACAATGGGCAGCTTGTAAAACTAGATTAAGAGGTTTATTTATCAGTAAAGCGACCTTTCTTAAAAAACTTTACTCTGAGAAAGAGGAGTTTTTAAAATCTAGAATTCTATCCCTGGAAAAACAACTTAGAACGAAATATGATTATTCTATAGAAAAACAAATTCTTGAAGATCAAAAAGATTTAATTTTACTGCATCAACATAAGTTATCCTTAGCTGATCAAAAGCTACTAGCTTTATACTCAGAATGGGCTCAGGTTCCCTCTAAATTACTGGCTAGAATTATTAGAATTAACGTTAATAGACCTAAAATAGTATCTTTGTCTTATAACAATAGATTATATAACACAGATGAAGAAATTATTCAACTCTTTACTACTCTTTTTACTGATCTATACTCAAATTCTCCTAACGCTGGTAATGAGAACAATATAGAAACCTTCCTAGAATCCCTGCAATTTCCTAAACTAAATGATAGCCAACAAAGTTTACTTTCAGCACCTATATCCTTACAAGAAATCTCAGAATCAATTGACAATCTTAAATCAGCTAAATCTCCTGGCCCGGACGGATTCACTCCGGAATTCTTCAAAACCTTTAAAATGATAATTATTCCCTTTCTTTTCAAGGTGTATAACTATATAAGACTTAATAACATCTCAGATATTCATTGGAATACTTCTAAAACTATCCTAATTCTGAAAAGTAATAGAGAAAAATCGGACCCAGCTAACTATAGACCCATTTCTTTAATAAATGTAGACATTAAGATTCTATCATCTATCTTAGCTAATAGATTGAAAAAAATTTTACCCTCAATTATCTCTAAAGATCAATCTGGTTTCATGTCTCGCAGGCATGCTTGGGACAACACATTGTCCTTAGAGTCTATTATTCACCTCATTAAAAAAGACGCTAACCCATTATATGCACTGATCATGGGCGCATCAAATGCTTTTGACAGAGTTTCTTGGAATTTTCTTTTTTAGACCATGTCTTGTTTTAATATTCCTTCATTCTTCTTAAATTTCATTAAAATATTATACAAAGATATGTATACTAGACTCTATATTAATGGTCTTTTTTCATCTCCTATAAAGATCACTAGAGGAACAAGACAAGGATGTCCACTATCTCCTTTTCTCTTTAACATTTATTTAGAACCTTTATTGTTATATATTATTCAAAATACTTTTCACAATGTCCCTAGAATACTTAATACCAAAATTTATTTCTCAGCCTTTGCTGATGACCTAATAATTTACTTTCAAACTCCTATCTCTGACTATAGAAAAATAATTAACTCTATTAATTACTTCTCTTCAGTTTCGAATTATCTTTTAAACTCTTCCAAAACCTATATATTTCCTTTAAATCATTTGGTACATAATACATGTCTGTTTTTGGACCATCAGTTCCAGTTTACTTATAATATAAAATATTTAGGTATCAACTTAGAGCACAATAACAAATCATCTTCCCAAAATAATATATATAAAGTTTGGAATTTGCTGTTATCTGATATAAGCAGATGGCAGCTTCTAAATCTTTCGCTTTTATTAAAAGCTGCGATAATTAAAATGAATATTTTGCCTAAATTCCTTTATCAATTTATGTCATCCGATCAGATAATTCCGAAATCTTTCTTTGACAATGTAAATAAGGCATTGGCTAAATTTTTATGGTTCCCCAAATCTGTCAGAATTTCATACTCCAGACTATCAGTTTCTAAGGACAAAGGTGGACTGGGTCTTCCTAACTTGTATCTCTATTATCTGATAGTTTCTTCCAATAAATCTTTGCCATATCTAATTTCAAAATTATTAATCATATAAATCACTCTTTATGGATAGAAATATGGTATAAATACATCATTTCAAAAAATATAAATCCAGGTGCTCTTCCCTTTATCTCTTTGGACAACAGCTGTACCAAAAATTTATCCATCTTTATTAAGCAAAAAGTTAATGCCCTTCAATCATTACTAAAAATATGCAATTTAGATAAGATCTCTCATTATATACAACCACTTCATCTAAACCCAAATATAATGATTGATAATAAACCTTTTGACTTAACAAAATATCCTCTTATAAAAAATCTAAAAATTGGAGACGTCTTGAAACATCTTGACCTTCCTTTACCTGTTTGGCGTGAGTCACTGAAAGTTAGTTGGAACTATACACCTATTCTTCGTCAATTAAGACAAATAATCAAAAGTAAGTTTTTATCTATAGACCCAACAGAAATTCAAATGAATAATCTCAACACAATTATCAAAATGGTATCTTCATCAGATAAAATGCTCTCAAATTCCTACAAGTTGATAAAAAATTAGTGACAGTAAACAAATGTCTTTTATCTAATACATGGCTGAATTATAATTCTAAGATTACTGAGTCTCAAAAACTCTTGGCTATCAGACGTACAAAGGAATTTATCCCTTTCAAAAAACTATTATATACCCAATTGATGATTTATAATGATGCCTATTACACCCCTTATAAGTTAAATAAATTCAATCCTAACAAATCGTCATCATGCTCTTGTTGCTATCATCCCCAAGCTGATATACTCCATATTCTGTGGTATTGTCATTTTTCTCATAGATTACGGACTGCTCTGAAAGTCAGACTACAAAGAATGGGATACCACAAATCTACGCTATCCTGGGAATTTGCCATTCTACATATTCCTTTAACTCATCTATCAAAATTAGACACTCATGTTATCATTTTTATTTGCTCTTTAATAAAACTTTACATTACACAAAATTGGCTTGATCGCACCAAACTAAATTGGAAAACCTTCCAAAAAATGGCTTATTCATATATTAATGCACAGGGGAACATTGTTAGAAGTCCAAATAAAAAGGCATTAAAGAAGCTGGTATTGGAAAAAGTGTTAAATATTATTAATAGTTAAAGTCATCACATTGAGTATTGTTTCATGATGGTATTTTTCTTACAGTGTTTTTTTTTTTTTTTTTTTTTTTTTCATTTTTATCTGTTCAGAATACCTAACTTTTATATAGTGTATATATTTAGTATTGTTTTATTACTATTGTTATATGTAAACTCTCCTAAATGATTGTTTTTTTAGTTATGAGTTGTAATATTCCTATTCAATTCTACTTACATGTACAAAACTCTTAAATGTCTGTTTTATAAAATGAATAAAAATTTATTGGAAAAAAGAATTCACTTAAGCATCTGTTTGAAATAGTCCATTCCTAAAGCTGTAATGACTTCTTGAATAAAATATTCCTAAACTTTGGTGCAGTGTACAGGATGTAAACATGTTTAAATAATTCATATTGATTTGTATATGTTTCTTCTGATGTTTTGCAAACTAGAATATGTAGAGGTGTAATGTTAGTATATGAAAAGGCTCCAATTCCCATGTTAGTGTGATGTCTTTGCACTGCGAGATGAAAGGGAAACTTCAGAGATATGAGACTTGTAATCTGAAAGGGAAACTTCAGAGATATGAGACTTGTAATCTGAAAGGGAAACTTCAGAGATATGAGACTTGTAATCTGAAAGGGAAACTTCAGAGATATGAGACTTGTAATCTGAAAGGGAAACTTCAGAGATATGAGACTTGTAATCTGAAAGGGAAACTTCAGAGATGTGAGACTTGTAATCTGAAAGGGAAACTTCAGAGATGTGAGACTTGTAATCTGAAAGGGAAACTTCAGAGATATGAGACTTGTAATCTGAAAGGGAAACGTCAGAGATATGAGACTTGTAATCTGAAAGGGAAACTTCAGAGATATGAGACTTGTAATCTGAAAGGGAAACTTCAGAGATATAAGGATTGTAATCTGAAAGGGAAACTTCAGAGATATGAGACTTGTAATCTGAAAGGGAAACTTCAGAGATATGAGATTTGTAATCTGAAAGGGAAACTTCAGAGATATGAGATTTGTAATCTGAAAGGGAAACTTCAGAGATATGAGACTTGTAATCTGAAAGGGAAACTTCAGAGATATGAGACTTGTAATCTGAAGGGGAAACTTCAGAGATATGAGACTTGTAATCTGAAAGGGAAACTTTAGAGATATGAGACTTGTAATCTGAAAGGGAAACTTCAGAGATATGAGACTTGTAATCTGAAAGGGAAACTTCAGAGACCCGAGTCTTGTAACCTGAAATGGAAACTTCAGCAATCTGAGTATTGTAATCATAAAGTGAAACTTCAGTGATCTGAGAATTGTAATCTGAAAGGGAAACTTCAGAGATCTGAGGATTGTAATCTGAAAGGGAAACTTCAGAGACCCGAGTCTTGTAACCTGAAATGGAAACTTCAGCAATCTGAGTATTGTAATCATAAAGCAAAACTTCAGTGATCTGAGAATTGTAATCTGAAAGGGAAACTTCAGAGATCTGAGGATTGTAATCTGAAAGGGGAACTTCAGAGATCTGAGGATTGTAAAATTCAGAGATCTGAGGATTGTAAATCTGAAAGGGCAACTTCAGAGATCTGAGGACTGTAATGTACTTCTTGAAATGCAGTTTGAAAGCAAGTAGGTACAAGAGCTGCTGTAAATTAATATTCTCACTGCACAATTTCTGCATGCAGAGAGATAAGCAACCTAGCTGAATTTGTAAACAGAACATTTTTTTTATATAAATAATAAAATACCTATACTATAAATTTACCTTCAATGTTCACAGCAGCCTGCAGAAGACAGGACATGTTTTGTAACCTGCATACCTATCAGGGCACAGCAGATGAGATGGGACTAAAGAAAAAATCTTACCCACTGCCAGTCTGATTTCAAGCTACAGTAGTAAATGACTGACTGTGCAACAATCCTCACTCATCTTGAAATGTCTTAGCAATAATGAAGTTCTAATTACGGATGACAGTTACATTTTAAAACATACTCTACAAGGCACTTAAATTACTGTACAGGGTCCTTGGGTCAATCATTAGGCGCACAAAAATCCATTTATAGGAAAACCAGTGAAGTTTTGCTAGGGCCCAAAAATAATTTTTTTCCACCTCCTGATGTGCTTTACATCAAGTATTTAACTTGAATCAGTCATGAATGTCAGAGTAATTGTCAAGTGACTCTACATCTAGTCTGAATGCTTAGCAATGCATTAATTATTAAATCATCAACAGACAGGAGGTCCTCCACCTTCAAATATCTAAAATTGCAGCACTAATAATGACAGCAAAATGTCGATGATTAAATACACGACCCTCTTGCACATAACTGAAACCTGAAGTATTCTGTTTAACAACCCTTCTGATATACATGCAGATCAATATTTAAGATGCTCTTCGCACCAGTAGGTGTCACTATATAACAGACTCAGTTTACAGAGTTTCAGCAAACAAAGCAGATACTTTGCCTAGTTAAACCCTTTGATACAGTAAACAAAAATTACACCATCGTCAACCTCATTACTTCCATTTACAATAATGGTGTGCTTCAGACACGTCAAGGTAGTGCTGTTTTTTAAAAAGACCACACTACTTCAGTAAAATGTTCTCGTTTTACATTCATGCTGCAGGAGTGCTATCAATTTCGCTAGAACTTGGAGGGATGAGTGAGTCAGAATACAGGCTTACAACTATAGTGTGCCTGTCTGTCTGTCTCTGCAAATACTTTTTTCAGTTTGGCCCCTCATTATTTGCACAATGTAGTGAAATTTGAAATGACTCTTTGTTGAATAAACATCTATAGTTAGTATCTCTGTTTTCTTGTGTTATTAATCCATTTAAGTACCCCACCCCCATACTGTTAATGGAGGCTGTTTCCTTGCCTGCATTACTTCTTCATTCTTTTTGAAAGAAAGCCAACCAGTTCAGTTGCAGCAGTGATGGAAATAAATGAAAGCTGTCTGCTGATAATCAGCACAAGACAAATGACTGCCTGACATGAGAAATGTGTAGTACTCTTTCACTGCCAGGCTAATGACAGAGAAATTTCTGTTCTCTGCCCACTCCAGGTGACATAAGTGATTCTTCTTCATTTACTTCACTTAAATGATAATGTGCTATTCCTTTGAATGCTGCAGTTGAGAAGCACAAGTTCGCGAAGACAGTGTGAAGTATTCAGTAAGCTGGAACCATACGTGAAATTAATGCTGCACCCAAAAACCTAAATGTTGCACACAATTTTAGAATGGAGTAAAATGCTTAGAGATTAAATTGTTGAAAAATAATAGTATGCATCATACCTCTCAATCTTTTAGCAAAAGAAATCTAGACAGAGTCTAAAATAGTAGGAGGCAAAGGCTCAAAAATAGGGACTGATTTTAAATCTTACTCTTATAAAGTTAGAAATTGCTGGAATAACAGGAACTGTGTTAGTGTCCATTTTTGAAGGAAATGAAGTCTGATAAGTATGTCATTACTTAGTCACTGTAATCCTCAGTGATTTGCCAGAAAACCACAAATGTTATGAGAAACAAACAAAAAATATGTGGCAAAAATCTGGACATTCTTCAAAATTATGGAGAGTTGAGAGGTATGGTGCATATTTTTCAGGCATGCTCAGTTGAGTCTAAACTGGTTTGATAAAACTGTTATGGATGCATGCTGAATAGATTTTGCTATGGTACATCCTTAAGCACTCTTCATCTTCCAGTTCAAGCTTTGCACACTTGAGAGGTAACCTCTGTTTAGCTTACATTGCCTTGAAGGATTTAGTATTATGTATCCTCCAGCACATCTGCAAAACTAATTATAACCTCAACACCCACTTAAGAGATCTGCATAAACAGAAAGTAGACAACGTGACTTTGAAAAGTGCAGTTTGGCAGGCATACAGCTTATCTCTTAGGTCAGCAAATTAACTCTGGCTGAGGCATGTATAAGATTGTGGCAGCAGGGCTGGTGGTGATGACAACCTTAGTGTTTGTAGGGTATGTGGCAGGTTAGCAATAGCATATTTCTCTACTGTTTTAGCGAATCTGTGATTTAAAAAGTTTGTTATTGTATACAACTCCGCACAGTTCCTTGTGGTATCCTGCAGAGTGATACAGGCAACAGAGAGACCCAAGAGAGACTTTCCAGATTTAAGTATTTTTTTATCTGTTGTTTTGCTCCGACTGCCTTTTCCCGCCTAAAAAGCGAATTTCTAACTGATCTGTGGTTTAAAAAGTTTAAATTGCATTTGCCTTCTGCTTTTTACAGTTTTTCACATGTTTTATATCAATTTAAGTCATTTTTGTATTGTATAGCTGTTGTAGGCTACACACTAAAGTACGCTAGCTTGTTTATAGCATTTACAGTGTTTTCTGTGTGTTTTTCTGCTGTTTCCTGAAAAAAACAAAAAATATTCTCTTTTCCCGCCTTTTCTGAAATAGATTAGTCCAGATTTCAGGTTTTGCTGAATTTGGACTGTGGTATAGTTTCCTGTGTTGCCCATATCCTTACTTGGATAGGAGGAAGCTTCTCTGTTCACCAGTGAGAGTGGGGAGCTTTGAGCAGCCTATCTGTCTCTGGAGGAGTGGTCTCAGCCCTGAAACTAGTAGCTTATTGGCCATTTTGGGTCAATTCCTATCTCTTTCAGTTTCCCTGCTTTAAAACCCGCATTTGCATGGTTTTGCGCCAGTATACAACTCTGCACAGCTCCTTGTGGTGTCCTGCAGAGTGATACAGGCAACAGAGAGACCCAAGAGAGACTTTTCCAGATTTAAGTATTTTTTTCTTTGTTTTTTTGCACCAACTGCCTTTTCCCGCCTAAAAAGCAAATTTCTAACTGATCTGTGCTTTAAAAAGTTTAAATTGCATTTGTCTTCTGCTTTTTACAGTCTTTGCACTTGTTTTATATCAATGTAAGTCGTTTTTGTATTGTATAACTGTTGTAGGCTACACACTAAAGTACGGTAGCCTGTTTATAGCATTTACAGTGTTTTCTGTGTGTTTTTCTGCTGTTTCCTGAAAAAAACAAGCAAAAACCCCCCCCAAAAATATTTATTCTCTTTTCCCACCTTTGCTGAACTAGATTAGTCAGGATTTCAGGTTTTGCTGAATTCCGGACTGTAGTATAGTTTCCTGTGTTGCCCATATCTTTATTTGGATAGGAGGAAGCTTATCTGTTCACCAGTGAGAGTGAGGAGCTTTGAGCAGCCTATCTGTCCCTGGAGGAGTGGCCTCAGCCCTGAAACTAGTAGCTTATTGGCCGTTTTGGGTCAATTCCTATCTCTTTCAGTTTCCCTGATTTAAAACCCGCATTTGTGCGGTTTTGCGCCAGTATACAACTCCGCACAGCTCCTCGTGGTGTCCTGCAGAGTGATACAGGCAACAGGGAGACCCAAGAGAGACTTTTCCAGATTTAAGTTTTTTTTTTCTGTTTTTTTGGTCTGACTGCCTTTTCCTGCCTAAAAAGCGAATTTCTAACTGATCTGTGCTTTAAAAAGTTTAAATTGCATTTGCCTTCTGCTTTTTACAGTCTTTGCACTTGTTTTATATCAATGTAAGTATTTTTTGTATTGTATAACTGTTGTAGGCTACACACTAATGTACGGTAGCCTGTTTATAGCATTTACAGTGTTTTCTGTGTGTTTTCCTGCTGTTTCCTGAAAAAAAAAAAAAACAAAAAAAATTCTCTTTTCCCATCTTTGCTGAAATAGATTAGTCCAGATTTCAGGTTTTGCTGAATTCCGGACTGTGATATAGTTTCCTGTGTTGCCCATATCCTTACTTGGATAGGAGGAAGCTTCTCTGTTCACCAGTGAGAGTGGGGAGCTTTGAGCAGCCTATCTGTCCCTGGAGGAGTGGTCTCAGCCCTGAAACTAGTAGCTTATTGGCCATTTTGGGTCAATTCCTATCTCTTTCAGTTTCCCTGCTTTAAAACCTGCATTTGCGCAGTTTTGCACGATTTTGTGCATAGTGCAGCATCGGGCAGCGCTGCTTAAATGGGTTTAAACTATTCCCAGCTCCACAAAGTCTGCTCTTCACTTTTTCCCTTAGAACTGTTCTAAATCTCAAAATAAGCACTCTATTTTCATTCTAAAGCCCTGCAGTTGCTCGTATAAGTAATCTTATAAGTAAGCACTAATAAACTAAAGCACTACACCCTCTTATACTCCCTTTAAGTACTTGGCTCCCTATTGGTCCTTTTTGATCAGTCAAAAAGTAGTTCCTTATACTATTCTGGCATGTCCAAAAGTCAGTTTTGGGTTTACTCTCCAGTTCAGCTGGTGAATCTGGGAATCTTGAGGCAACGTTACAACTGCCTTATGTACACAGGCCACCCTCTCCTCCTCCCAACAAGCTCAAATATATGTGAGAGATGCAACTATGTAGCCAAACTGGAGGCTGAGCTCTCTCAACCCAGTACTGGCGCAGTCAGTCAGGAGGAGAAGGTAACCACACACACCACAAATCCAGTCTCACATAGACCTATCGCAACAGCAAACCAAACACATAAACACACAAAAACATACTCGGAGGCTCTAAATAAAAATCTGCCCAAGCAGCAGAGACCTCCAAATCAGACATCCAAGCAACCGCTACCCCACAACAATACCCACGTATCACATAGTTCACAAAGTCAGTGTGCCACGCAGTCACAGCCCTTAAGGCTAAACAACACACCTAATATACTTGTAATAGGTGACTCTATTGTCAGACACACTGATGTCCCACTCACCAGGCTGAACAAGGAGAAGGTCACTGTAAGCTGCCTGTTGGGTGCCAGGATCCGCCACATAACACAAGCACTCAGGTCACTCCAAAGCAAATACAAATATGACTCCGTCATTGTCCATGCTGGTGTGAATGACCTGAGACGTACCTCCCTGGACTATATGAAAAGAGACATAGAGGAGTTCTCTGATCATGTAGCCCAGGCCAGTATGACCCTGACCTTGAGTAGCATCTTACCCTCACCAAGTATGATGCCACAGTATAAAGACAAAATGATCAATTTTAACAATTGGCTAAAGTATTGGTGTCATTCAAAGGGGATCCAGTGTCTGTCAGCCTGGGATGACATGCTCGACAAGCCACGCTGCTTCGCTAGGGACGGCTTGCACCTGTCACCCCTAGGCTTTCAAATACTGGCTAAGGCTCTTGCCACCCCCATAGTGCCTTTTTTAGGCAAGGCTCAAAAGACAAACCCTCCTCCATAGACAACACAAGGAAAAAGAAACTAAGGGTAATGCTGCTCAATGCCAGAAGTCTAAACCTCAAGATTCATGCACTCAAGGCTCTCCTCAGTATGAAGAATATCGATATCTGTGCAGTAACAGAAACCTGGTTCAAGGCTCCCGAGAGCACCCCAGCACTAGGTTATACCTCATACCATACGTTCTGGCCCCAAAACTCAGACCGAACCACAAAAGGAGGGGGAGTATCCATATTCATCAAAGATACCCACACCTCCAGGTTAGTGACACTGCACAAAGCATTGGAGACCATCCATGTGCAACTAACAGTGGGCAAAACTGCCTTTCAGTTTGTAGCCTGCTACAGACCACCCTCCCAAACTCAGGAACCCCACTCGGCTTTCCTGAGAACACAGGAGAATATGAAGGTCTCTCCAAACACCATTATATTGGGTGACTTCAACTACCCAAACATAGACTGGGAGCACTACTCAAGCCCCAACACCCTCGCCCAATGGTTCCTAGAATTTATAAACTCAAATGCTATGGAACAACTGGTCACCACTCCCACAAGAGTGGAAAACATATTGGACCTGATCATCACCAACATGGGGTCTCTATGTTCCATACCAGAGGTATACCCCTCATTGGTAAGATCTGACCATAAATTAATCTCACTGGACATCCATATCCCATCCTCACCCCCAGCCAAGGAAACCACGGTGAAGAACTTCTCAAAAGCAAACTTCACACTTCTCAAAACCGAGGTGGAATCCTTCAAAGCCCTCGGGCCAGTGGAAAATATGGCCCAAACTGCAGAATCCTTTACAAATGCATTCTATGGACATCTACAGAAATGCATGGATCATGCTATCCCAAATAAAACCAAGACTCACTCCTCCAAAGGCAGGAGACCTGTCTGGTGGACCCTAGCCATAAATAAGCTATACAACAGAAGGAGGAAGCTACTACATGATAGAGCAAAATCCCAAAAAGGGAAGGCAGCTCTGATCAGTACTAGCAAGAAACTATGATCCCTCATAAAATCATCTAAGGCCAGCTTCGAAAGAAAAATTGCACAAGACACTAAAGATAATCACAAGGCCTTCTTTAGTTATGTCAGGAACCTGGGTGGCAACTCCCAGATATGCTCTGAGTTTGTGCAAAATGACAAAAAATACACTGAACCCACAGACATTGCCAACATCCTGGCAGACAGGTTCAGTGCAAACTCTCCCCCTTCCCCCCCAAAAGAGCAAATGTCTATCCCAATAGAGTGTAGCCTCCCTGACATCACAGATACGCAGGTGAGAGCTGCCCCCTCCAAAGCAAAAAACACAGCATCAAAGGTGTCCCGGGCTGTGTCTTACACGAGCTCTAAGAAGAACTGAACCCTCACATAAAGTCACTGTTCAGTCTCAGCCTTACTACAGGATATGTACCCAAGGAATGGCGTACAGCAACAGTGGTCCCACTCCACAAAGGTGGTGCCACAACGGACCCCGGAAACTATCGTCCTATAAGCCTGGCTAGCCTGGTCTGCAAAGCTATGGAGCATATCATCATGAAACTCATAAACAAAGACATTGGGAACCTCCAAACACTGCATCCTACCCGATTTGGCTTTGTTAAGGGCAGATCTTGCCTCTTGAACCTGGTCAACTTCTTTGAAACAGTCACCAAGGCCATAGATGAAGGAAAGGTAGTCCACACAGCCTACCTGGACCTCGCAAAAGCCTTTGATGCAATACCCCACTCAGGCATCATAAATAAGCTCACCAGCTTAAATATCAACCCCTATGTCACAAGATGGGTTGCAAACTGGCTCAGGGATAGAACCTACATGGTCAGAATTGCAGGTACCATGTCAGACTCTAAACCAGTTACAAGTGGCATCCCACTAGGCTCAGTCTTGGGACCTCTCTTGTTCGGTATATATTTCTCTGATGTACAGGCTAACACGGGAGGACTATGGCTGACCAAGTTTGTAGATAACTGCAAACTGGGTGCCATAATCGACTCGCCAACTGACACAAGCATCCTCCAAAAGGGTCTCACAGAGACGGATAACTGGTGCCAGAGCCATGGCCTAAAGCTAAATGCCAAAAAGTGCATAGTCATCCCCTTTGGGAAAAACAAAGTGCCCACAAATTACCACATAGGTGGTAATCCATTAAGTACAGAAGAAGTAATTAGGGATTTGGGGACCCAAGTAGATGGCAATGTCTCCTTTGACAATCACGTTGCCAAAGTGGTTAGAAAGACCTTCTATACAGCCCACCTTATCATGAAAGGGTTCACATCTAGATCAAGAGAGGTCATTGTGCCCCTCTACTCATCACCTATCAGGCCCATAATTGAATACAATGCCCCATTTGGGATGTACCTTACCAGACACCTGCAGCAACTGGAAAGACCCCAAAAGTACCTCACCAAGAGGATCAAGGGACTCAAACAGATGCCCTACGCAGTCAGGCAAAAGAAACACCAGCTCTACTCAGTTGCTTACCGCCTACTCAGAGGCGATCTGTGCCTGACGTATAAAGCCATGTCCAAACCAGAATTAATGGACATGCTCCACCTCAGGGAATCCAAATCCCTTAGAGCTACACGCTCCAGGGACTTAAACCTCAGCACAGAAATAAATAGGACATGCTGGAGGGACAGATTCATATCCCAGAGGCTCCCCTCACTCTGGAACAAAATCCCAATCCATGTTAGGCAGAGCCCCTCAATGACCCTCTTCAAGAGAAATCTTGATGAGTGGATGGGAGATCGTAGGTTTACCCCTGGGATCTCTTCTGTGTCCTTACTATACAGAGGCACAGTAAACTAACCTTAAAAGGGGTATCTTCTGTGACCTACTATACAGAGTCACAGTCAACTAATCTAAAAGAGTGGTGAAAGCCAAACACACTCTGGCTAGGCTTATAAATGCCCTAGGGCAGATAGCCTAGTATCAACCTATGAACCCATGTTACATACTGATCCACTCATGTGAATGGCTTATTAAGCAGAATTCTTATGCATATCTGTTCTCCAGGTATATCAGGACTGGAAAAGGCAGGCTGAACCTCTGGCACCATCTGTTCAAGTTAGCTCCATCCAAGATACACAGCAGCCACAACCACAGATGGCATCTGTGAACTGCACCACTTTTGAGTGGTGTGCTCCCACCATAGGTAAGATGTATGTTGCTGGCCAGCACCACTATGACTCCAGGGCATTCCCTAGCCTGGGTGCGACCCTTGGCATCTATAGGTGGATGTGGACATTTGTGTTCCATACACAGATAAACACTATGCACACCATGTCACAGATAATGACCGCAATGCATGATGTGCATGAAGGAATGCAACTGCTTAAGGGGCTGTGAAATGTCCTGCACCACATGCACAGTGACACAGCTTATACAGACCTAGTGTGGACACACATGCTGACAGTAATAGTGGACTTTTTGGCATCCAGTGGTACATCCAGAAGATGCTGGGCAATGTCCACCATGGCCATGTTATGAGATGGATGTGTGGTACACACTCACAAGCCAAGCATACACAGATGGTACACACTCTTCCAAAGAACACTTCATTGCCATCTCTGGCATATATGCCTCCACTCCTAGGTGTAGGCACTCCCATGGGGGTGGCCAACCCTCTTATAGATCCTCTGTGGGGATACCATTCTGTTCCAGTCATTCTGGGTCCTGCAGTTCTATACCATCCTTATCCTCTGTTGGCATGCTTAGTGAAATACCTGTCTAGGGTCATTTGTGGGGTCATGGATGCTGACTGTCTATTGCCTTCCAATGTAAAGGGCACAGTGTGTTTTTTGTGCACACTCCTGAAGTGCTTCACCATCCCTCAGATAGGACACAGTACCCCACCCACTGCTCACAACATGGAAGTTCAAACCCAACAATAGAGGATGTGTTCCCTGACTCACATCCAACCAAATAGTCATGTGTGTGGCTACCACACCTGCCTTCTGTAAGTTTTACACCTATGGTATCACTGCTGTCCATTGTCACTATGTCCCACCCCACCTGTGCAAATGATGATGACTGTGCCCTGTGGCTGGCAACATGTGCATTTACCAACTAATTGACCCTATGAAAAGTCACTCCCAGCACAATGCTGGTATAGGTCATATGTTTCCTAAATGTGGGAATAAAGGGAACTGCATGGATAGTACACAGATACCTTGTATGTAATATCCTATTTACTATACACCACCTGGCAGTTAAAGGTGTGGAAACCCTTCTTATTGCTATACCAGATGCCATGTGGAGCAGGAGGCCTTGATAACAGTGTGGGCACAATCTGTGCCTCCCCTTGATGTCATGGAAATGGACTATGTTGTAGAATGCCTATGTAGAAGTGGTTTCTGCTCCTCCACATGCTATTAGATCACATCAAAGAACTGGGGTAGGATGCATGAATCTGATGCTCGTGAAACTCCTAACATGTCTCCTGTCAGAAGCTGAAAGATCCCTGTAGCAAGGCTGGCTAATGCTACACTAACCTTCTTGCCCACTCAGAGAGGCTTTCCAGAACACCCTTGATTCTATGTATGGGCAACACATCTACTAACTCCCATGGGATGTCTCTGTATACAACATAGCAGCTGACTGTGCTGTTGTCGTAGAGTAGATGGGTGGATCTTTCTGAAATACTGTGGGTGACAGTGAGCAAAATCATTGGTTCCCGAGACAAAAACGAACACATGCTGCTCTGATAATGCTGATGCAGCTCTTGGCGTGATAACATAAGTGACGCTCCTTTGCACTGGAAAATCCTGGTGTTCAGAAGAGATGATCACTGCAGCTTATTGTACTAATTTTATGTTTCTGAATCACGCTGACATGTTTGAGTTCATCATTTGCATGCATGACAGCGCTCATTAACATGTTGACACTCATTTGCATGGCATTGTGCAGTTATCTGCATGCAATGAATAGCACATTATTTCTCAGGTGTGTATCTGAAGAGCGCCCCCTGTGCACATCACCTCTCACTGCACTATGTCATGTAATGCTGGGCACTATTTGTCTCTGAATAGCCCCCACTGTGTTTCACAAGAAAACGCCCTACAATCTATTAGTGATAACATTATGCTATCAGCTGTGGATCAGCTGAAGCTGTCACAAACCTTGTGGGTGAAACTGTCATAAATAACAAATACCGGGTATTAGGGACAGGTTCTGGTATGAAAGAAAAATCAGACAGAGAAGAATAATTAAGGAATGATGAACTACATACAATATGTAAAGGGGCAACAGAATGAAGACAATGAGGCTGAAAGAAACTTTTTTAGGCATGGGAAGGGATAAAGAAAATGGATAATTTATAAGTACTTTCATTACATGTTAGTAGTATGAAGACAGTGTTAAGGTTTTTGGCAATTTTAAAATGGTGTATGACTTTTTTGATTGATGTAATTTATTTTTTTGGTTTAGGGCTTATTTCATTTGCTCAGCTTCTCTGTATTGAAAAAAGTTCAAGTACAAATGACTGTGAAAATACTTCAGTTTTTCTTTTCCTTGAACTTTAAAACATGGTGGTGGTGGTGGAGGTCGAGCAGTATTGTAATCCTTTGGAATATAACAGTCCCCTGAAGTTGCAGTTTTGATACAAAGTCCAAAAATAGGAGTTCTAGACCCAAAGGAGGCTCGTCCAGGAAGACTCATAGTAATAGATGTAAACAGTTATATAAAAAAACAATGTTCAGTTTCAGGTCAATTTATGCATCACCAAATGAAAGATGTAAATTGTTTGATGGAGTTTATATACATATGGAAGTGAATATAGACATAATATAACTTAAAGATTTTAATTCACAGAATAAAGCCATCTTTCAGTGCAGAAAAAAGTTCAGCACAAAAGAATATGAAAATCCTGTAGGTTTTATTTTTCAACCATTGGTCCAATCCCAAATCAGATTTCCACCAGTAGAATATATAAAAAAATGCCCCTAAACTGGGACATTCGATGTTCAATTCATGGCTGTTGTGGGACACTGGACAATCAGCCGTTAGTGACATGTACAACTCGGGAGGTGTGGAACTCTACAAGATACAAATATTACAAGCCAGCAATGTACTGCTAACTTTGTTTTAATTAAGTTTAGGAATAAAACTGATACAAATGCATGCTGAAATATGGTGTGGAGAACCTGCTAGCATGTAACTCTCATGCAGGTGTTCAGTAATATCTATGAGTTTCAGAGACTAACAGTATAAGTAATTTTATTTTATCACACTGTTACAACAGTGCTATGCCATAAACATTTTTTCATATCATTTTAAAATACAGTACAGTACAGTTTATCACTAGTCACTAAGTCTTGTGTTGCCTTCTTTTTGCTTTTTTTAGAATGATTTGGAAGATTAATAATTTAGAATAATCAACGTTTTCCCTTATGATTTCCCCTATACAGAGAAACAATTGGCTGATAATAATGGATTACCTTTTAAACCAGGTGAAGCCCTCATGAGTTCTAATTTAGAATGTAGAATCTTGTTCTATCCTAATACAACATTCACATAAAACTTGTCTGAATAGTGGTGGTGTTATTAAGGTAATGTAGGGTTAGGGGCAAGGTATTAGCATGCATTAGTAAGGTGGGCAGGGCTCCTAGTACAACCTTAATAATGCATGCTACTTCTAACCCTGCCCCTGCCACTAACCCTGACCCAAAAACATAACTTAGAAAAACACTTTCTGTAACACTACAACAGCACAAGATAACTCAGATACACACTACGTACAAATACATGACACTAAATCTCCATTGTGCACCCAAACTCTAACAAGGACCACTAATGTCACAGCCAGACAATGAGTTAGAATAAGTGCCTGGAGACTAACACAGCTGGCCGGAATTAGAAAGTAAACTTATAGGAACATTTTTCAGTACTTCCTTATTATAGTGGCCCCAGTGATAGTGGCCTTGGCGATATAGTTTGGTAAAGAGTACTGCTTTTCTTACGTATCTAACCGTAAAAGAACTAATCTGATTTTCAATCCTAAAAGATGGTTAAAGTTGTTTTCGAAATTCAAGCACACTCTCTCAAAAGATGGCTGTATTTCAGAACAACTGTTAATTACATAATATATAGTCACCACAACAAAAAAAAATGAGAAAGAAAACTGTCTGAGCAAAGCTAAAATAAAAACAGTGTGTAGAATACTGAACTGGTAATTCAGAGCTGCACAACCAGAGGAAACATAATTCAAGTTTGGAGGATTCAAGTATTAATTATACAACTAGATAAAAGCAAATATATGGTTCATTTGGGAGACAGTATGTAACAAATTATAAACACAAACGTAAAAGATGACAATTACTGCACCTGATAAAAATAGGAGCACCAGTAGTGAAAACGCCAGTATATGTAAATGCAAAAATAAAACAAGTTACTGGTAAAAGCTCCAAACAAAGAAAGTATGTGGTCTCACTCTGAAAAAGCCAAACAATCCATAATGCAGTCCAAGTCTATTCAGACCAAGCACGTTGTTAATGTCCCACAAGAAAAAGGCAATGATATATAAAATCAGGTTTATTTGGATCCTAAATCGGTTAGCGCTTTCGCATACAGCTTTGTCAAACCAAACAATGACCCTACAAAACAGCAGCTTTTATACACATGCTCATTCATTAATAATGCAACTAATTAAACAATCAATCAATTAAAAGTTCTAAAAGATATACACTCACTATACAATATGAAGAGTTCATCAGGGCCAGCAAACTCAACAGCTACATACATAATTAACTAAAGGCATAGTCCAAAACTATAGCTGAAAAGAACTAATTAATAAACAAAAACACATATACAACTTAAATACAAGAAAAATGCATACAAGAAAATACAAGAAAAATGCATAGATACAAAACATATAAACATATCATTTCAGCCTATTTCTCCTCTTTTGTAACACTGGTTTTAGCGGAACCCTATCATTTAGACCAGGATGAATATGTGCCTTGGTCTTTATAATCCACTGAGCCTCCACAGACTCAGTTAGGTTCCTGATGTCACCTCCTCTAGGGTTAGATTCTATAACTTGTAAGGCTGAAAAAGTAAAACAATGATTAACATCTGTACTCAGAATATGTTTGGATAGAGCGTTGACCTTGGATTGAATGCGAATCTGATAGAGGTGTTCTCGTATACGCTCCTTAAACATTCTGTTTTTCCAACATAAAAAGAAGTGCAGATGGAACACCTAGCTAAGTAAACTAAATGTCTAGTTGCACAATGTGCATTAACCCTGATGTTAAAAAATTCCCCTGTGATAGGGTGTATAAAACTAGAATCATTGGAAATAAATCTACAAAAATTACAATTATTACAAGGTACAGTGCCAATATAATCAGTTGAGACTTCCCCATTTGTGTTTTCAGAGCAACATAATAGCCTATGTAGATTCTTTTTGGTTATATATGCAAAACTAGGATGTTCACCTATATATTTGGAGACTGTATCATCCAGTCTAAGAATATCCCAATGCTTAGAAACAGAATGTTTTATAGAGCGAATGTCTATAATGTAGGTAACTATTTCAGTGTTGACAGGTACAGACTCATTAGCTCTAACCCTGTATTCATTAATACCAGTATCTGAAAATATAGGGGTAGCTCGTCCAAGTCTGAGTTCCTTCACTTCATTAAATGCTTCACTAATCTCCCTATAACAATACTTCCTTTCATTAAGCATGTCTCCCAAGTTTGTCAGTTCTTGTTCAAAAAGCCTGGGACACGAGTTCAACCTCGACATTCTCATTCCTTGCCCTTTCAAGATGTTCCTAAAAACATGAGGGGGGTGCATGCTATCTCTGCTCAACAAGCTATTCCTATAACAACTTTTACGATGAACCCCTGTATTAAAGTCGCCATTCGGCAGACGCCAAATGTTGACATCTAAAAAAGAAATGTTACTAGTAGAGTAAGTCAGAGTGAAATCCAAAAAATTAGTTAGTCCATTCATCTCCTGGTGGAAATCTAACAGTTCCTGGACATTGCCACGCCACAAGAAAAAAAGATCGTCCACAAAACGTTTGTAGAAGATCACATGTTCTTTATAGCTGTCCAAAGAGAACAACATGTCCTCCTCCCAAGATGCCATTACCACATTGGCGTAGCTATTGGCACATGGAGTGCCCATAGCCATTCTTTTGTAAGAAAAAAATGTCATTAAACATAAAGACATTACTCTCTAGTACCATTTCCAATAAAGTGCAAATAAAATCTAATCTGGTAGGGTACAGATCTGAATGTCCAGATAAATAATTATATAAAAACCTTAAACCTGCCTCATTGGGAATATTCGTAAATAAGGATTTTACATCCATTGTAACCAAAATCAAATCCAAGGTATTATCAATTGAACTAATAATCTGATAGAAGTCTAAAAGAAACTCTTTAGAGTCTTTCAAGATGACACTGTGCTTGTTTAAGTAAGGTTTTAAAATTTTTTCTATATAACATGAGATATTTTCAGTAACCCAACCCCGCCCTGAAACAATAGGTCTCATGGGTGGGTTGGATTCATCCTTGTGGATCTTGGGTAGGCCCCTGATAATAGGAGTGGTTGGTTCATCTAAAAGCAAGAAATTAAATAACTGATGGTCCATAAGACCTAACTTATACATGTCATCAAGATTGTCATAGACACTAAATATAATACTGACAACTTCTTCATATGTAATGATTTTATAATATTTCCTGTCATTCAGCATCTCAAACATTCTTCTCTCATAATCTATTCTATTAAAAATTACTATCGGGCCCCCCTTATCAGCTGGCCTGATAGAAATATTTTTATCATGTATCAAACCACTCAAAGCTTTCCTTTGTCTGGAATTTAAATTACTTCTCAGGGGTCTATCTCTGTTAATATGTACAGAATACAACTCCTTCTCTACAGCTTTACTAAAAACTTCTATGGTCGGATGTAAATTAGGTATAAAAAGACTAGGTTTTCTGAAGCAGGAACCCTTACTAGTTACCCCATGATTATCAAACATAACCTTCAACTGTAAATTTCTAGCAAAACGTTTCAGGTCAAAAATAGACTCTGAAATACAACTGCCTGTAGAAGGAATAAAAGATAAACCTTTATTAAGTACCATTAAGTCAACCTCATCAAGGGGTCTATTAGAAAGATTAAAGACTAAGTTAGCCTTTCCCACATTTTCTTGATCGTGGGTTCCTTTAGATTGTTGTTGGCAGCCTTCCGCTTCTGCCGGCCCCTGCTCATGGAGCGGTCCCTGCCTTTCTGGCGAGAATCTGCTATGGGGAAAGGACGTGGTAGTTCCCCTTCTCTACTATTACTGCCTTGGTTAAACCGTTTTTTACTACGGACAACCTGCAAGTTATTATCAGAAGCAGAAGTAGCCACTTCAGCATTGGATGCATTTAAGGCATTCAATGATACAGCGCTACTATCTCGCAAGACCACATTATTCTCCTGTACGCAGACCAAAGTGTCTGCTGGTTTATTAACATTAGTAGCTGGTGTATTAGCTGCCTGAGAAATATCAGAACTAGAAACATAAGAATGACACGCTGACCATTTTGTCCAGCATGATTGTTATTGCTACCAGTATATCTTGGCCAAGTAAAAACCTGGTCATTAGAGAAATCATAAGTGTCTCTAGTAATTTTATGTTTTTTCTGTTCTAACAATCTTTTTTCATACAAACAAACATTATCCATTACACGCTCCAATTTGGAGTCCACAAGAGCAACATTAAAGTCAGTATAAAGATCTTTTTGCCTTCGTTTGATAGAGTCACAAAGTAACTGTTCCTCTGGTAGAAAAAAGTCATTAAGGAGCTTCATATAATTTATGCTCACCTTCAAATTGAGCTGCTGCCAGCGTCTCAGCAGCTCGGGGTAGGTATTTCCCGTCGTAGGCATCTTTAAAACTCTGAGGCCCCTAGGTATGACGCGCTTCTTTATACAGATCTCAAAGTGGAAACGCTGTAGTTGCAGACACTTTAACTTTAAAAGTTCGAATTCTAAAGCGTCCAGAGTGAAGTTAAGTTTTTCAAAATCTTCATTAAGAAATATTTCCTCACCGCTAGCATACGAGACCTCATAGTCCTCCAGCGGATTAGTAGTATTACTGAGACAACGCTGTAGCCTCTCCAAGGAATTCCGCTTCCTTACTTCACAACCAGGGTTGTACGGGAGCTCTAAGTTGACATCACCTCCGTCAATGGTAGTATTAGCCATAAAGTTATCGTGAGAAGCGGTGCAGTAACGATATAAAATATAAACACAAACGTAAAAGATGACAATTACTGCACCTGATAAAAATAGGAGCACCAGTAGTGAAAACGCCAGTATATGTAAATGCAAAAATAAAACAAGTTACTGGTAAAAGCTCCAAACAAAGAAAGTATGTGGTCTCACTCTGAAAAAGCCAAACAATCCATAATGCAGTCCAAGTCTATTCAGACCAAGCACGTTGTTAATGTCCCACAAGAAAAAGGCAATGATATATAAAATTCAGCTATAGTTTTGGACTATGCCTTTAGTTAATTATGTATGTAGCTGTTGAGTTTGCTGGCCCTGATGAACTCTTCATATTGTATAGTGAGTGTATATCTTTTAGAACTTTTAATTGATTGATTGTTTAATTAGTTGCATTATTAATGAATGAGCATGTGTATAAAAGCTGCTGTTTTGTAGGGTCATTGTTTGGTTTGATAAAGCTGTATGCGAAAGCGCTAACCGATTTAGGATCCAAATAAACCTGATTTTATATATCATTGCCTTTTTCTTGTGGGACATTAACAACGTGCTTGGTCTGAATAGACTTGGACTGCATTATGGATTGTTTGTCTTTTTCAGAGTGAGACCACATACTTTCTTTGTTTGGAGCTTTTACCAGTAACTTGTTTTATTTTTGCATGTAACAAATTAGTTTTGAATGCTGCTTTACTGTAACACAAACAGTCGCAGTGATTTAAAAGTAAGTAACTGCATCAAATACACACCGAGTCCTACAGCTGAAAAAAATGAGCAGCAGTGATACTTGTACGCTTTGCTCCTTTTTCTTGTAGTAAGATGAATTCATTGTTCATAAATGGCATGCATGTATGTTTGGGGTAATAAAAGCTTTAATGACAGTTCATTTGTGATTATTCAATGCATTGGCTGCTATCACCAGGGCCACTATAATAAGGAGGTACCCATTTTTATACATTTTCTACTGTCAACAAAGAAACATAAGTAGTTAAATCTAGGCACATTAGATTTGTTTACTAATGAACTTGTGTGTGTAAGGAAAGTCTAATAATTATAACAGCAATAACAAATTACTTTGTAATTTGGGGGATTTAAGGGGTGTCTATCCCTCTTACCTGCAAATGGAAGTAATGAAATGATGTATGTCTGATAGATCTAGTTTAGTTGATTGACTTTATAAAATGTCAAAATTCACATAATCGAGACCATGTGATCAACATTTGAAAAAGTCAAAACTCAAGAAGACAACACAAACAGTGTTTTTGCAGGGGGAAAGCCCTCTCCCTTTCACCCTCCACCCCAAAGCTATTTATTGAAATGTTAGACTTGAAATGTCGAGTGCTGACAACCCCAAAAAAAAAAAGACCAAAAACCCAAAGAACAACAACTCTCGAAATCGCTCTTTTCCATAAAATTTCTTTTTTTTGGGGGGGGTAGCACCCCCTGCACCCCCCACACCACCTGGACTTATATATACCATTTTCAAGATCACCATACCTCGGAGAAAAGACTATATTCTGAGAAATGACATCTCAGTCTTATTATATGTAAGTTTGTTTTTTTGGCCATTCAGTCTCTGTATTTCAAGACTCACTCTAGCAGGTCCCAACATTTCAAATGGTTACACACACCATCTGCTAATTATATATACTAGCCCCGAAATCGCACTACACTGGAGAAAAGGGAACATTCCCTGATACCAACTGTACCGCAACCTCAGTACAATACATTTGACTTTTTAAAATGTCGATCACTTGGTTTTGGCCATTTGAATTTCAACCTTTAAAAAAGTCTTGTCAACTAAACTGGAGTCATGTCTGATGGCAGTATAGTACAGGAACTAGTGATTACAGAGAGCACCATATTTCATGTAACAACGTCACTTGACAACCCGGACCTACAATTACATAAAGTCCAATGTTCTACACAATCACCAAAACTTGTTTGTAATGTAGGTCACTCCTGTAGCACAGACTGATAAAGCCCTGACTATGGCTCACTCAACCTGGGCTTGATTAGTGGCTTGGGCAACTGACGGAGTGGCAGGGAGAGATGGGAGTGCCCATCCCAGGTAGAATGACAATCACCGATGATGCTCCCTTAGTGGAAATGTAGTTCAAAGAGGAGAGTTGCCCTTGAACATAAATGAGTGCAGGAGGCAGGGCATTGAGTGGGTAGGGCATATAATGAACCCCCACAACGGAAGCAGAGATGGCTGAGCCCCAGAACATCCTTAAGTTCCATGACTGGCCCCAGCAAACTGGAGTAACTCCAGGGGGTAGGAGATAAGCTTGTAGACACAACATGGATGTAGGGCAGTTAGGGTTGGGCTTGGGCCAGTTAAATGATGTCCCAAGTGGGACCAAAAAGCAAACAAAAAAATAAAAAAAAACATGCTTGTAATGTATCATTTCCTGTTGGTGTTGTAATATAATTACTGAATGATATTTGTTTTCATTAGATTTGGGGAGAAGCTTAAAGTATGTCTGTCTTGGGGGAGCTCGTGCTACTATAAGGACATAGCTATGAAGGTATTGATCAATTACAGCTCAGTATGTTTCATCCATTTTGTACCACCGATTATTTTTTTCATTATAACAAACTTAGCATTTTCTTATCTGTAAAATCATAATTAATAGTAATTGTTTACTATTGTCTTGACAACTCTTGTTTTAAGTAATGTTTCACAGGTGTATGTGCCTTTAGCCTGGATTATGGCTAAAAAATGTCTGAGGACCACTAAAGTTCCCTTACCTGGCTAGCAAATACAGTGAGTCAGCAGACAGCGCACTTGTCTTTGGGGTTGGAATGTATCTCACTTGAAACCTGAAAAAGCTCAAAAGGCCTCAAAAAGATCTCCAGACCAAAACACTTTAGTTACCAGGAGAGGCTGGAAGACTTGTCTTTGTACTCAATGTCCTCTCGACAGCTGAGGGGTGATTTGTGCTATGTGTACTGCGCCATTAGAGATCTTGTTTTCAAGATGACTTCCTTTTCCTTAGTAAGAATACTAGAATGAGACATCTCAGTCTACATCAGTAAATATACAAGACACACTTGAGGGATAGGCGTACCCAGCCAACTTATTTTCTGCTCTGGAGTATACTGCCCCTATAATGTGACTCTGTATCCTCATTTAAGTGAAATCTGGAGGCATAGCCGGCCTTAGGCATAGGCCAACTAGGTGGCCGCCTAGGGCACCACTCTAGTAGGGGTGCTTTTCCAGTATTTATTTGGTGTAGGTAGACCAGGATGGGGGCACTAGGTGGTGTGGTGGGGGGCGCAGTGGAGCCCTTTTGCCTAGGGCACCAGTTGACCTAAGGTCGTCCTGTCTGGAGGACTGAAAGGGTACCCCGAAGTTTTCACTGACATTAACTGACCTCAGCTTCCTTCAGAGGGGGGTGGGGGTAAAGCCTGAAGTTGGGTATTTGACAAGGTATACAACATCTTTAGGCTCTATGGCCTTGTATATCTTATGATTCCTATGACAATTTAGATGGGAGTGAAGTATTTTCTTGCTTTGGCCTACACTTAACCCCAATTCACACAAACAGCCAGCACTGACATCAGCTGACTTCATGTACTAGGCGTATAGGATCATAGGGGGTTACTAGGACCTTTTAAAGCCTAACTATGCACCCTAAATGTCTAACAAGTTGTGGTAACCTTTCTAAGTGTAAGCAGATGCTTGGAATATAAAACATCTACAAGCAGGAGCCTGGGAGATGAACCATTTACAGACTGCCTGTATCCATTAGAAGCATGCGTGCCAAACCAGGGATGAATTTACTGTTCCCCATCCAATTATCAAAGTTACACTTGAAATTGGATTAGGGAGGAACTCTGCCTCCCATGGATGGAGAGCCTGTTCCAGAGAGGGGTAGTCTCTGAGATACATACCTATTTCTCCAGCAAGTCCTATTTATACCACAGGCAAGGTTTAAGTTTTTAGAATGGGTATTTCTGGTGCTGTTTGTTTTGCATATATGCAGGAGTTCCATCAGGGTGGGGTCTGATAATGCCTTGTATACCAAGCATAGATCTCCCCTTAATAGTCTGTAGGAGACATAATACAGGGATAGGGCCTTGAGGCGGTCTGCATAGGACATTTTACTTATACTCTGCATTCTTTTAGTGAGGAACCTCTGTGGACATTCCAATTGTTGAATGTGCCTTGTTAGGTACATACTAAAAGGGACATTGTACTAAGTTATAGGTCTGATGAATGCTGAATATAGTGGAACATTGACCTCCTTGGACCTAGATGCCATGCTTTTGTTTATAAGTTGCACAGCATCGAATTATTTCCTCACTCCTGCTGACACATGATAGTCAAAAGCTAGATTGCTGTCTATGTGTATCCCCAAGTCCCTGACTACTGGGTTGACTCTTAGGAGTATGTTATCAATATCATAGTTACCAGAATGGATGACTTCCCGAAGGATACTGTTGTGCATTTCTTGGCATTAAGTGTTAGTCCATGGCTCTGACACAAGTTATTTGTCTGGGTCAGCCTTTCCTGGAGTACATTAGTGTCTGTGGGAGATTCTATGACTGATCCTAATTTGCAGTTGTCTGGAAATTTGGTCAACCAGAGGCTCTTGACAATGGCCTTGACATCAGAGATGTAAATGGAAAAAGGAGTGGTCCCAGGACTAATCCCTAAGGGACTCCACTTGTGACTGGCCTCTTTGTAGAGGTGGACTCCCCAATTATAACTTTCCTGGTCCTGTCTGTGAGCCAGTTGGCAATCCACATGGTGACATAAGAGTTTATACCAAACCTCTTGAGTTTATCAACACTGCTTGAGTGGGGTATTGTGTCAGATGCCTTGGCCAGGTCAAGATAGGCAGTGTGAACCATTTTGTCCTCATCCATTGCTTTGGTGATCTTCATAAAGAAGTTCATCAGTTTGAGTAGACATGACTTGCCCTAGATGAAACCAGATTGGGTTAGGTCCAGTGTCTACAGGTTTCCTGTGCCATTATTGATCATTTTCATGATCATTCTTTCCATGGCTTTGCTTATGAGACTAGTGAGACTTATGGATCTGTAGTTTCCTGGGACTGTAGATGGCCCACCTGTGTAGAGGGATGATGTTTCTGTTCTGCATTTGTGACGCATGAAGCCAGTTTAGAGGTTGTGGTTGAATAGTGATTCCACAGAGCTTGATAGATCATGTTTCATGATATTTAGAAGGTATCCTGGGATATTGTCTGGGCCCAGAGAGCAGTGAGGGCCTACTCCCTAGTGGTAGTAGGGGGGAGTTATATTTGACGGTATTTGCTGAAGGGGGGAGAGAGAGTTGTAAAGTTAGAGCTAAAATTGTCAGCCAATAGGTTTGCTAGATCTTCTGGCTCAGTATAGGTGGCTCCTTTAACAATGAGCTCTGCACTCAATTGTGCATTGTCTTTGAGGTTGTAGACATAGCTAAAGCATGCCTTGTGATTGTTCTTGGCCTAGAAGGTCAAACTTACCTCAAATTTGCCTTTGGTAGTCTTTGTCCTCTGAATTGTTTCTTTAGTTTTATGAGAGTGCTTTTATCTGCTGGGGGCTACACTTCCTAATTTTTACCATGATTTTCTTCTTTCTGTTTTACAGCCTATTGATATTGTGATTCCAGCAGGGTGGCTTGTTTTTTTGAGTTAGTTCTGTACTTATTCCTGGTGGGTACAGCTGCCTCTATGCAGCTATTAACATGCTTGTACGTGTTTCTGTGAACAGCTCTGCATAGGCAGCAATGTTCTCAGGGTTTATGGGGACTGAAATTTTGCCAGTTTATCACTTAATAGTAGGAAGTTAACCTTAGAGTAGTTCCTGAACATTCCAGGGTTATCTGGGGTTCTGGCTTTTATTTTTACTTCAAAGGAGGCCGTTCTGTGGTCTGACCTTAGCAGACAGGATATTATACTAGAGATTGTGCAGCACTCTCCCATATTAGTGAAGACCAGATCCAGTATGTTTGTACTCCTGGTCAGTGTATTGACAATCTGGTCCAGGGAGTTTGTATGTACAAAGTCAAGGAATCTCTCTGCCTGGACATTTAGGGTTGTATATTATTCCCAGTTAATAGTGGGGTAATTAAAGTCACCCATGAATATGGTATTGGGTTGGATTGTGTTTCCAGTAAGCTTAAATATGTGTTATGGGTTTCCTGAGTCATTGAAATGGGGCCTATTGCTTGCAAGAAGTCATATTAGATTTTGTCAGTGGTGATTTGATCATAGGAAGTTACTAGGCTAGTAGCCCTAGGGCCCTTACAAGCATAGCCGAGTTTTGCCCTTATTTCCAGGAACAGCACCAATTACCCCATCCAAGAAAGACACAGGTGGAACCCCCAGGGTGAATTTACGGTTACCCATCCACTCGTCCAGATTGCATTTGAAGAGGGCCAAATAGGTGCTCCCTTTCACATGAAGTGGGAGTCCATTCCAAAGGTGTGGTAACCTCCAGGAGACAAATCTGTCCCTCCAGCAGGTTCTATTAATGTCACATACCACATTAAGGTCTTTAGAGTGAGTAATCCGTGTACCATTTGACTTGCGGATATGCAGCATTTCCAATAAAGCAGGGTCAAATATTGCCTTATATGCAAGGCATAGATCACCTCTGAGTAGTCTGTTTGAAACGGGATAAAGTGGCAGTGATTTCAAATGATCTACATACGACAGATGCTGAAGACCTTGAATTTTTCTTGTGAGGAACCTTTGTGGTCTCTCCAGTCGCTGCAGGTGCTTGGAAAGGTACATAATGAAAGGGGCATTTTACTCAATTATTGGCCTGATAGGGGAATAATACAGAGAGGTTATAACTTCTTTTCTTCTGGATGCAATGCCCATACTTATGAGATGAGCAATACAGCATGCCCTTCTTACCATTTGTGGAGGCATGTTGATCAAAGGTAAGGTTGCGGTCAACCTGTGTGCCCAAGTCTGTCACCACTGATTGCATGCTTAGGGTGTTGTTATTGATGTGATAGTAAGCAGGAACATCGCACTTACCAAAAGGGATGATAATACATTTTTTTTGCATTGAGTTTAAGACCATGACTTTAGCACCAATCATTTGTTTGTGTAAGACCCTCTTGCAGGATGTTGACATCGTTTGGAGATTCTATGACTGCTCCTAGTTTGCAGTCATCAGCAAACTTTGTCAGCCACAGGCTTTTAGTTTTAGCTTGTATACAGAGAAATAGATTCCAAACAGTAGCATTCCCAGGACTGATCCCTATGGAACACCACTGATTACAGGTCTGCTGTTGGAGGTGGACTCCCTATTTTGACTATATGAGTTCTATCAGTGAGCCAGTTAGTGACCTATCTAATGATATAAGGGTTGATACCTAGCTGGTTGAGTTTGTCACTAATGCCTGAGTGGAGGATAGTGTCAAAAGCCTTGGCTAAGTCTAGGTAGGCTGTATGCACAGATTTCCCCTCATCTAGGCCCTTGATGACTGTCTCAAAAAAGTCCACCAGGTTTAGCAGCCACAATCTCCGTTTGACAAATCCAAACCGAATAAGGTCAAGTGTTTGGAAATGACCTATATCTTTATTGATAAGGTCCATGGTGATTCACTCCATGGCCTTGCAGATAAGGCTAGACAGGCTAATAGGTCTATAATTTCCAGGGTCAATGAAAGCACAATCTTTGTGCAAGGGGATAACAGTGGCCGTTTTCCATTCAGGCGGGACAAAGCCAGTGCTTAGACTGTGATTGAAAAGAGTATCCAGTGGTGTTGCTAATTCTTGTTTGAACCCATGTATGATGCAACTTGGGATGTTATCAGGTCCCATAGATGCTGTGTTTTTTGCCTTAGAGAGGGCGTTTATGACCCCCTCCTTAGAGATATAAGGTAGAGGACAAGTGGTAGGGATATCATTTGGTACATGTGGTGGGGACAGGGGAGTGACATTTTCACAGAACCTGTCGGACTATAGGTTAGCTATGTCCACAGGCTCAGTATATGTGGTGTCATTAACTACCAGTTTGACACAGATCTGGGCCTTTCCTTTTAGGTTATGGATGTAACTAAAGAATGATTTATGGTTGTCTTTAGTTGAGGAAGCTAATCCGGATTCATAGTTTGCTTTGGAGGACTTCACAAGAAGTCTTATTTGCTAGTTTAAGCTGAGGAGGGAGTGTTTCTAATTTAGGGCTTGCTCCCTCTTACTCTTAGACAGCAATTTCTTTCTCTTATTATAAAGTCTGTTAATGGCAGTTGTCCACCAGGCAGGTTTGCTTTTCCTTGAGGAGCTTGTTTTGCTCCTATCAGGTACGGCCAAGTCAATGCAGTTATGTAGGTGTTTGTATAAAGCATTGGTGTAGAACTCAGCATAGTTGCCAGTTCCATCTGAGGAGGGAGGTGCAGTTAAGCTGTTTATACCTTCCTGTAAGAGGTTATAATCTGCATTAGAGAAGTTTTTTAGATTATTTGCTGCTGGGGGGGGGGGGGTCAGGTGTGATAGTTACTTCGAATGAGACTGATTTGTGGTCAGATCTCACTAGGGAAGACTTCACAGTGGGGGTGCTACAGTGGTCCCCCTATATTGGTAAGCACCAGATCCAGGATATTGGCACCTCCTGTGAGGGTGTCAACCAGCTGGTCCAGGGCACTGGAGTTAATAAAGTCAAGGAACCTTTGAACAGGTGAGTTAGAGCACAAATAATTTACCCAGTCAATGGATGGGTAGTTAAAGCTGCAATAAGCCATGGTGTTTGGATGTAGCTTGATAGACTTAAGTAAATTCCAATAGGAGGGTGGATGTCCTGGCTTCTGGAGGGGGTCCTGTAGCTGGCAATGACTTGAATATGTGTCCTACCAACAGTTAATTGTACCTGAAGTATCTCCAGGGAATCATACTGTTTAACCAATCTGGAGGTGTATTTATCTTTAATGAATATCAATACACCACCTCCTTTAGTTTTCACACCTTTAGTTTGTTGTCTGACCGTGTGGAAGAAGGTGTAGCCTAGTATGCCTGGGGTGATCTTCACAGCCTTGAACCAGGGCTCCGTGACTGCACAAATGTCTATGTCCTCCAAGGTGAAGCTCAAGTGCGTCATCCTGTTTGACCAGCCTTGCGGTAGATTTACTTTTAATGTAAATTGAGATGCCTCCACCATTAGTCCCTGTCTGTATAGTAGCTGGTCTAAATGTGTGAAAGGCATTATAGGCTTTCGCTGCCAGTGTGCTCTCCTGTGTTTCCATGATTAGACCTTTGCTGCAAATGATTCACTTCTACCCCATGCTATTTTTTTTTCTGTCTGAGTTACAGCTTTTGCCCTCTTCCAGAAGTCATAGCTGGACAGGGAAAAAAAAACAGTTCTCACCTGAAGAAGTAATAGAGGTGGCCTGAGCGACTTGGTTAGCCCCCTGCCAGCTCTCTGTCACCCTCTGTGGGTTTGCTAATCAAATGCAGACACTGCAGATGGCAACTGTCCTCCAATGTTAACAGGTCACTTTCTGTCTAGCTGAATTTTTTCACACTGAATAAGTTCCTAATGATGACACGGTTTGTAGCATCACTTCTAAATGGCATCTTTTAGTTCAGAGTACTCCTCCTATCCCACAAGCTCAATTTCTGTGGGAGTCTCATCAAGTGGGCTGATCATTGTCTCTGGGGCTTCATTTAGACTGTAGTCATACCAAATCTGGTGACTTTACTTCTGCGATACTGTCTTCTGAAAGGGGCTTTATGGCACTGTCAGTCAAATCCTATGCCCTTGGAAAATAAAAGGTCACTTTCTTCTCCTTCTTTATTCTGATGCCCGGATAGTAAATAAATACTCTGTTCTGTCACTATTGGGCATATTCTTGTATGCCCATATTTATAAATTACTGTGTTTTGTATTACCATGCTATATTTAAATGCCTTATTTTTCTCACTTCATGTTTCTTCTCTGTACCTGTGCATCAGCAGCTTCCATATCCAGATAATCATATACATTTATGGGAGATTATGTTAGTGCCTTAGTCTGTAGCCTCATTTCCCTCATGTCTGTAGTGCAGCATTGAGGTAGGGATGTGTGTGCTATGCCCTTTGCATGTTTTTTCCCATCATGCATTCCTCCTGGCTACAAGTTCAGCATTTCATCTAGTTAGTGCTGCTGAGGCAGTGCAGCCTGGTGCAGTATCAGAAACTGCTTATTTTGTACTTGTGTCTTGACATCTATTTTATTAAGGCTAAGACCTCAAGCACTGCATTAGTGGTTGCATGTTCTGCTTCCATATGAACGAAAATTTTATTCTATAGAGGCCTCTCTTTATTCTTTTTTTGGATCTGACATCTTTAACTAATTGGCTTACAGGCTAATAATAGGCAGTATTATAAAGGGCAAGGATTTTTATTATTTATATTTTTATATTTATGTTCAGATTTTTTTATAATTGAGAGACCTACATGTTGTTGAGGGGTATGGTGTGAAATGTCACATTAAGAGACAAGAAAATTAATTCCTAATGGTCATTTATATCACATTATATGGGAGATATCGCTAGCTGTTTGTTTGTAGTTATGAAAATAAGCAACATTTCTAGGTGTAAACTCCAAAGTTGTTGTTTGTCTTTCGGCTTTTCCCGGTTAGGGGTCGCCACAGCGGAACTCCAGTCCGTTAATGATTGGCAGTAGATTTTCATGGTGCCAAGTTGCCAGCTCAACGCCCAACTTTCAACGAAGGCACGCCCATGCACGCATGTCTTTCGGAATGCCACTCGACCCGCAGGGAGGACATGCAGACTCCACACAGAAGGCACTGCCCGCACTCCAGCTGAGAATTGAATGGGAGAACCTCTTGCTGTGAGGTGACAACACTACCGCTGCACCACCACAGATTACTATATGTAAACTCCAAAGGAAAGCAAAAAAAGAGGAAAGTGTCCAAAAAGAATTAATAACCACTTATACCAACATCATTTAGGGCACAAATGTAAGGATGATTTTTTTTCCAACAAATGAGGGGTGTGGCAATGGGGGCTAGATGTGCACCCACATTTGCCAATATTATTCTTTCACACTGGGAAGAAAATGTATCTTTAGTTGCATATATACTGGTTGTTGGAGCTTATACAGACAGTACCTGAATGATATACAGTATGTCTATTCTGGCCGAAGACCAATTTTTGGTGTTTTTGATCACATTTCAAAACCTACTAATTTCCTGAAGTTTACCTATAGTATAAAGAGGGATAGAATGAACTATTTGGACCTTACAATTCATAAAAGTGAAGGAAAATTTTAATCCACAGTGTATAGAAAGCCAACTTTTTCTAACTTGTATTTGTACTACACAAGTGGGCACCCATATTACCAAAAAAGGGGGTTAGTAGCTTGTAAGGGGAAGCAGAATGGCTTCACAGGTCATAAATTTTAAAAGTGAATGTGATTTATTGACAAACATGTTCAGAAAAAGGGGTTACTCAATGAAAATGATAGATGAAGTTAAAAGTGAAGTTTTAGGAGGGAGGAAGGAAAGATTTGCACCCCTTTTAGAGGGAGAAGGCTCCAACAACAGCATATTTAATCAAAATACAAATATGGTTAAAGAGACCTATGAGGGAGCTTTTATAAAAAATGATGATGGGGATGCAGAAATTGTTAAAAGGACATTAGAAAAGGAACGGACTAGGTTTGCAATATTTCATATTTGGATACTATTTTTGACAAGCCCCTGAAATGTATTTTTAGAAAAAGTTATAATGTTAAAAATATAATTGAGAATAACAACAGGAGGATCATGAGTAGAGACAAAAAGACCAGTACTTATAAGTGTAGATCCTGTCAGCACTGTCCATATATAGCCAATGGCGATAGTGTTTACATTAAGGTGAGGGATAAATTGGTTAAAGGAACTAATTACAATAACTTTAACACAACTGTGGTGGTATACATTACATTACGCAACCAATGTAATGCATTTTATATAAGCAAAACAGAAAGAAAATTACAAAAAAGAATCTACGAACATAGAAATGATATTAAAAAGAAAAATAGTAATAATGCCTTATACAGACATATTTCATCTTGTGGAGGCGCTGACTTTTTATTTCATATTATAGAAACAGTATAAACAGACATTAGAGGAGGGCCATGGGAGACACAATTATAATACTGGGAATTATACTGGCAAATTGTATTTGACGCCAGTAAGTTCCCAGGTTTAAATGAAATGGTTTCCATAGCCCCTGTATCAAAACCTAGGTCTGCTAAATTATAGTGGAATAGGTAGTTAAGGCCACTAGAGGGAGTTTGTATATCAGAAATAAAGGTTCAATGGATTTTTTAACATAATGTTATTAAACTGTTTCTCTTATTTATTACAACGGATTTTAAGCAGTCTTAGTGAAGCTAATAGGTAATTTTTTAAGTTATTTAATGGTTTAGTGGAGTTTAAAAGGATTTCATAATATACATTTGTTTGTAAGGGTGTTCAAATTATATTATTAGTAAAGGGTTCCCATTGGTGTTTTTTAATGAAGGGAGGTATATAATAAATGACTAAAGAGAAGTGTTTTAATCTGATGACGTGTATATTAGAACGAAAATGCTGTGAAACATTAAGCGTTAATGTCTTTGTTATTTTAAAATTGTTTGTTCATTTTTTCACTTGTGTTTTCTGAATTTGGATAAATAAACCATTTGCCGGACAAAGAAAGGTGATTGTCCTTCTATTTGTGCCCTAAATGGTGTTGGTATAAACATTTCTATATGTACTTATTACTTCAAAGACCAAGTGACTTACAAACTATTGCATGACATCAGGTGAAACCTTAGATGTTGTTGAAGAAAACTGACATTGATATTTGCACTAAGTTACATATCCAGAGATATTCAGTGTTACTTATTTTGCTAATTACCCAATTAAGCATGTGTTTTCATTGTTCTATAAATATCTCAATGAGAATACCCTTAGAGAGGGAGTTAATTTTCTCTTGTGAAAGCTTGTGTCTGGTTAAGAAAAGTGTTTTTACAATATATGTCTAGGTTGTACATTTTTCAAGATATATGAAAATGTCTTAAAGCTTAGCAAAAAAAATAGAATTCTAGGTTTGTGTGCATGATATTATATCATGATATTTAAGGAGAGACTGTAAGACGCTGTCCGGTTCGATTCTCAACTAGAGCGTCTTCTGTGTGGAGACATGCGTGAATGGGCGTACCTTCGTTGAAGGTTGTGCGTCAGGGCTGGTAACTCGGCACGTAAAAATCAACTACCAATCATTAGCGGACTGGAGTTCCGCTGTGGCGATCCCTAACCGGGAAAAGCCGAAAGACGCAACAACAACAACAACATTTAAGGAGAGACTGTGACTCCTCTAGTACTGCTCTAGAGAACATTATTTGTAAAAACTAAAAGAAAAATCTAGGATATATGCAAATACCCCAATAAAGCCTGAATTTGTCCAAAACAGGCGTAAAAAGAAAAAAAAAATATGGGCATTCAGAGCTGCCATATAGCTGAAACACCTGATGTCCTTAAGGGATCATTTGCATGTATCCTATGTTACCTCTAATACAAGAGGTTTTAAGAAATCACACAGTGTAAAATCTAGCTTGGCTAGATTTTTATTTTAGTTTTTACTGATTGGTTTGTCTGTGTGACTTTGTTACTCATTATTTTAACATTATTATTTGTAGAATTTTAATAGCTTTGATTGTTCACAGATTATTTGCATTTGTTTATCTTATGCTTTTTAAGTTGATTTTTTCTGAAAATATTCTGGAATGCAGGGATGTGAAATGCTGCTAGAGGTGTGACATTCCACACCACATTGGAGTTAATGAGTTAAATGTTTGCATAAACATTCACCTAAGCTGGTGCAGATGGATTGTGAGAGAAGATGCAAAGTGTTTAATGCCATTTTGGTCTGTGAAAATGTTGAATTCCACAAAAATTAACCATGGACGAATATCACTGAAAATGTGTCCAGACAAGCCATTTCTTGCTAATAGTGGGCCCTATTCATAAAGCCTGCATGTGGCTTGAAGGGCTCTGCGCACCACAGAATAAAATACAAAGCCCTTTGTGGAGCATGTATAACACACCAAGCACAGCCCCATATGCAAATACCTACACCACCCTGTTCATACACCATTCAAAAGGCCTATAGCCTGTTATACTTGGTCCCATTGTGTAATATATATATATATATATATATATATATATATATATATATATTTATAGGTTTACCTTCAACTCATGTATATATATATATATATATATATATATATATATATATAGTAAAAACAAACTTCGAAACTATAGGTTTACCTTCAAAATGTCGAATGCCATAATGTCTAATGTTCATTTGGTTGAAAAATAACATCTAAACCCAAAACATTGAATGATCAAAATGTCTAAAATCATTTAATTGAAAAAGCAATGACATCACCTCTACTATTTTGCAGGGGGGGCTACACCACCCTGCAACCCCCCATGTGGGGCTGTGCCCCCCACGCCCCTCCTACTTAAATATACCAACTCTGATATCGCACTATAGTGCAGAAATGGGCAAATTCGATAATTTCAACATTGTGAGTTTAGACTAATTTTATTTCAACATTTTGATCATTCAGTATAGTGCATTCAGTCAATTCATTTTCAACCATTTAGCATTCAACATTTTGAAGGTAAACTATATATATATATATATATATATATATATATATATATATATATATATATATATATATACACATATATATAATATACACATATATATATATATATATATATATATATATATATATATATATATATGCAGCTGTTGTATCAGTTTGGCTACAGGGATCCTCATTACATGCTAGTATGCTTCCCAGCTGATAGTGGTTGTGTCTTTTGTGATTCTTAATTGATACAAGATGTGTATCCAAAGTCTATGTAACTAAACATGAGAAGGAAGGGTCACTGACTTAAGAAAATAACACCAAATGACTGAAAACAAATATGTTTTGCATCATAACTTAAACTTTTCTACATTTCTAATGTCTCTGAGTCTCTATAAATGGTTTTGATTAAGTTTTTATTTCCCAAAATGGCTTGATGGTGGTTGCTATACTGTGCAGTCAAGTATTTTCCTCCTTATATAATTTTATAGGGAAGAGTGCCCTGCAATGAAGGAATAATATACTGGGATCCTCTCACTTCCTCCACCGGCTTACCTCAGTTTACTTTCTCCAAGCCTTTTGGGTTTCTAATAACATGATGGGAGTGGACCCCATTCCTTAGTCAAGGTATGATTAAAGTTCATGAAAATAGTATTGTTTCAGTCTTTGGTGTTAGCCAAAAGTGCTCTTCGCAGCACCCATAATGTGCCTAGAACTGACTCTTCCTGCAATTCATACAGAATTACATGTATCAGTAGCATATCTAAATAAGACTAAGTTCTTTTTCTATAAGACCCATTGTACCTACCACTATGGGAACTGTCTGTGTATCCTTCTTCCACATTGCCATTGTTTCTGCCTACAAATCCTGGTATTTTATGACTTTGTCTCTTTCTGTAAGATTTTGCAATCACTGGGTGTAGCAGTTTCAAAGATCAATGCTACAGTTGTCTTTTTTCCAAGACTACTACGTTTGTATCCTCTCATCTATTTTTGAACTGTTGCTAAAGAGAGTAGTGTGATTTCCTGCTTCTTTGACTGTCAGCACTTGTCTGTTTTTTCTCCAAGTTCTTTGCTTACTTTGAGTTTTATTATCGTCCATCTTTGACACACAGAATTATGAGTGGGTTACTGATCCTAAAACTATGTGTTCGAGACATAGATGCCAAGAAATTCACCTCGAAAGCGAAGCTTGAGAGGTGAATCTTGGCATCCATGTTGAGAGCTCATAATGGTAGGTTAGGACTGGAGCTGATCATAATTCTTTGTAGTGCATGGAGCTTTATGTTACAGTAAAAAAGTAAAAACAAAAAAAAAAACTTAGCGAGTGCTGTCAGAAAGGCAATGTAACACAGTCATTATGTTTACCCTCACCTTGGCATGTTGACTGTCCAGATTTTCACAGAATGTCCAGATTTTTGCCTCGTATGTTTGGTGTTTCCTCATAAAATCTGTGTGTATTGGATTAACTACTGAGGATTGATGTTACCAAATAATCGACAGACATTTCACTTTCAGAGTTTGTATCCTTCAGAAAATGCAGGCAAACACATCTTGTTATTGCAGCTATTTTCTAAGTTTATCAGAGAAAGTAACACCTTATTGGTATGGACAGCAGACAGAAACATTTTTTTTATCCTGCTGCTGTCATTTGCTGGTCAGTACTGTCTGATTTTACTGCCTATCACTAGACCCAACCTTCACAACTGTAGCAGGGGATACTTAATAATTGCTAAGGCAGGTCTCATGCCACTATGGTGCGTAACTGACTTGTCTTTTTCCAAATATTGGAAAAGAATCACCACAGTCCATGTACTGCACTACTTTAAGGAACATTTGAATGGAATGTTAGGATGGAAAGAGTAGCAGAGTTAGTTGCTTTTTCAAACTCAGACATATTATTTCAAGTCACAGTTTTGATAAAGTGTGAGAAATTTAACATTTATGACTAATAGGTTACATTCAGTCTCTGCTAACTTGTGTTGCACCCAAACATATGTTTATGATGAACTGTAGCTATAATTAGTGTATGTCATGTAGCTATCCTTCTTACTTATTAACTTGTTTTACACAAACATTATGTAAATAATGTGAAAACACTGTGACAAATACCAAAGGAAAATAATACACACATTTACTGAAAAGTATGTGTGAAAAGAGTATAAAAATGGTGACAGAAGGATCAGCTCGGAGCCCTTTCTTATTTGCAATGGTGATGGACAGGTTAACAGACGAGATTAGACAGGAGTCCTCATGGACTATGTTTGCAGATGACATTGTGATCTGTAGTGAGAGTAGGGAACAGGTGGAGGAGACCCTGGAGAGATGGAGATATACTCTAGAGAGAAGAGGAATGAAGGTCAGCAGGACTAAGATAGAATATATGTGTGTGAATGAGAGGGAGGATAGAGGAATGGTGAGGATGCAAGGGAGTAGAGGTGGCGAAGGTGGATGAGTTTAATTGATCAACAGTTCAGAGTAATGGTGAGTGTGGAAGAGAGGTTAAGAAGAGAGTACAGGCAGGATGGAGTGGGTGGAGAAGAGTGTCAGGAGTGATTTGTGACAGACGAATACCAGTAAGAGTGAAAGGGAAGGTCTACAAGAGGGTAGTGAGACCAGCTATGTTATATGGGTTGGAGACAGTGGCACTGACAAAAAGGAAGGAGTCAGAGTTGACATGGCAGAGTTGAAGATTTTAAGATTTGCACTGGGTGTGACGAGGATGGACAGGATTAGGAATAAGTATATTAGAGGGTCAGCCCAGGTTAGAAGGTTTGGAGACAAAGCCAGAGAGGCAAGATTACTCTGGTTTGGACATGTGCTGAGGAGGGATGCAGAGTATATTGGGAAAAAGATGCTAAGTATGAAGCTGCCAGGTAACAGGAAAAGAGGGAGGCCTAAGATAAGGTTTATGGATGTGGTGAAAGAGGACATGCAGATGGATGGTGTGACAGAGCAAGATGCAGAGGACAGGAAGAAATGGAAACAGTTGATCTGCTGTGGCGACCTCTAACGGGAGCAGCTGAAAGAAGAAGAAGAAGAAGAAGAAGGTGACAGAAAATCAGGAAAGCACCTTCTTTACAGCACATTTGGGGTTTCATTAAAGGGAAGTGAAGGTCATTTTTGATGATGGAAAACATGATGTGGGTAGTTTTATAGTTAATTTTTTAAAAACAAGTGGTAAAACGCAACGTATGTATTTCAACGCCAAGATATCACCAATAAGTGAACAAAATTGTCCGTGCTTTTCTTAAAAGAAGAACAATTTATTCCATAACAAAGATACGTTAAGCGCTTTCACCCACCACAATGTGGGCTTCTTCAGAACATTGTAATTTAAAACACTGAAGCTTAAATTTAAAAACTGGTGCCAAATTTTTTTCTTTCTTTAAAGCTACATACACATGCAATTCCTGCTACACATCGTAACAGTATAACCACTTGTATATGCTCTGTATTAGCACTCTATAAGCTCAATATCTACTGAATTGCATAAAAATTGCGTAAAAATTACTACTTTAAATTTAATTTCTTATCATTATTGCACATTACCGTATAAATCTGTACAAAACTAATACTATGATTAATGTAATAATGAAATCACTATTAAATATAAATCACTACTAAATAAACAATATGTACTTAGAACAGTACGAACTTGTAGACAAATATTTTCAGTTATCATGTTACAATTTATATAATACTAACACTTCCTTTAAAATTTTCACATTCCCATATAATGCCTAACATAGCAATCATATTTATAAATATGTCAAGCCACTTCTCTTCTATATGAATTCAGAATGACACTGACTATGTCTTTTGTTGTTAATTACACAATACCCCTTAATATTGTGCCTTATTTCATCTCCAGAATAGGTTTGCTGGAAATATGGTCATTAAGACCCTGTGGCCGCATCCAAAAATAGTTGCCACCACACTTCCTTGAAACCCAGAAGGGTTTTAAAATCTTCTCCCCTGGGGTCCAATCTAATAGTTTCTAGTATAGCAAATCTAAAATAATGTGTCTCACCTACCCTCTCTATATGTCTATACAAGGCACTGTTTGTGTCCTTCCTTCTGATACTGTAAATGTGATCATATATGTGTTTTCTAAAACATCTCTCTGTTTATCCTATATAAAAACACGCACATTTGGTGCACTTAGCCGTGTATATCAGCATATTTGTGTTACAATTGCCATATTTGAATCTCACTGTGATATCTGACCCATTCTCAATGTAAATTTTTTTCTTTTTTAAAATGTATACACATTGGTTGCAAGACCCATATTTTTTAGTGTAATTCTTGTTTACTTTATTGGCTCCCATCACTGCTAATGTTCGATTATGTTGTTCCAAATAACTTTTAATGTTTCTTCCCATCTTGTACACAGATCTAGGGTTCTCTCCTATGATGTTAGTTAGGGTCTGATCCACCAACACGAGGTTCCAATATTTTATTAATATGCTTTTCACTTGTCCTACCTCTGGGCTGTATCTAAGGATACATGATCTCTGATGTTGCACACTGTCTTGATCATCACTTCTTACCTGAATTCAAGTATTACTGCTGGCATTCCATGACCCTAATAAAGGTTTGTACTTGGATCCTTATTCTTGTATGACATATTGTCTAACATTATTCATCATATTCGACATATAACCCCTCTCCTTAAACAGGCTGGTTACAAATGTTATTTCCTCAACCATTTCTTCATAATGGGAAGTCATGCGTGCAGCACATATACACTGCCCTTTAAAAATATTATATTTTACCTTTTCAGGATGGCAACTAGTATATTCAAGGTAGTCATTAGAAAATGCATATCCACAAAACAACAGCACCAGAATTACCTGTTCTAAAGACTTATACCTTGCCTGTGATATAAATAGTACCTGTTGGAGAGACAGGTATGTATTTCAGAGACTACCCCGTCTCTGGAACAGGCTCCTCATCCATGTGAAGCAGAGTTCCTGCCTAACTCCGTTCAAGTTTAACTTGGACAATTTGATGGGGAAAAGGAAATACATCCCTAGTTTTGACACTTATGTCTCTAATGGACACAGGCAGGCTGTACATCTCCCAGGCTCCTGCTTGTAAATGTTTTGTCTCCCAAGCTCTTCCTTACACTTATCAATGGTACCAGAACATATTAGACATTTGGGATGCTTGGCTAGGCTTAAAAAGGCCGTTGTGGTCATTAGCCTAGTAAACACCTTTGAACCTATGAAAGTGAGGGATAGGCTTTGTTTTACAAAGATGGGAAGTGTATTCCATAGACGATGTAACCTTTGGTATGTGAATCTGTCTCCATCAAGTTCTGTTAGACTCACAAATAAGGTTCAGGTCCATGGATCGTATAACACCCGTACAATTTTTCTTGCGACTGTGTGATATTTTCATTAGGGCTGGATCAGAGAATGTCTTGTAGGTCAAGCATAAGTCACCTCTCAATAAACAATATGAGTTGGAGTAAAGGGATAGGGTCTTTAGCTGGTCTGCATAAGATGTGTCTTTACGCTTTGTAGTTTATTAGTAGAAACCTCTGGGGCCACTCTAGTTGGTGTAAGTGCCTAGCTAGGTACACATAGAAGGGAGCATTGTATTCAGTTATGGGTTTGATAAGGGCAAAGTACAATGACATGCTGACTTTGTTTGACATTGATGCCATGCATTTACTTATAAGTTGAGCCACATAGGACTTCCTGACTATTGTGGCTACCTGGTAGTCAAAGTTTAGGTTACTACCTAAATGTGTTCCTAGGTCCCTCACCACTGGGTCTACTTTTAGGGGTGTGTTGTCAGTATTATAATTTGTAGGGATATCTGACTTAACATTTAGTCTCAGACCATGGTTTCAACACCAACCATTTGTCATTTTTAGGGCTGTTTGTAGAATGTCATCATTGTTTGGGGATTCAGTGATTTTTTCCAGATTACAGTCATCATTGAACCTGGTGAGCCACAGACCCCCAACACTGGCCTTCACTTCAGAGAAGTATATACCAAACAGGAGAGGTTCCAACACTGTGCCCTGTGGGACACTGCTACTGATGGGTTTCTTACTGGAAGTGGATTCATCTATCTGGGCAACATGTGTCCGTTCAGTGAGCCAGTTTCCTATCCATCTAATGATGTAGAAGTTTATGCCTAACTCAGTAAGTTTATCTATAATCCCTGAGTGGGGGATTATGTCAAAAGCTTTGACCAGTCATCCATGGCCCTGGTGACTTTCTCAAAGAATTCCACCAGATTAAGCAGGCAAAGCCTCCCTTTGACAAAGCCAAATTGGGTCTCGTCCAGTGTTTGGAGATTTCCTGTGTCGTTATTGATCAAGTCAATGATAATTATCTCCATGGCTTGTAGATAAGACTGGAAAAGCTTATCGGTCTGTACTACCCTGGGTCAGTTGCTGAGTCCCCCTTGTGCAGAGGGACAACTGTTGCAGTCCTCAATTCCTCTGGGACAATCCCCAACTGGAAGCTGTGGTTAAAGAGGGTTTCTAGTGGCCCTGATAGAATGTTTTAAGCTATGTAATAAGCATCCTGAAATGTTGTTGCGACCCATGGAGGCTATGTTTTTGGCTTTAGTAAGCATAAGTAAGGGCCTGTTCACTCGTAATGACCAGTAAGGGAATTGTTGCCGGTATTTCTTTTGGTCCGGTAGGAGGTGATGGGGGCAAGAAGTTTGAACTGAACTTGTTGGCCAACTGATTTGCTATAGTTTCTGGCTGGGTGTAAGTGTTGCCTTTCATGATTAACTGGGCACATTGCTGAGCATTTCCCCTGAGGTTATGAACATAATTAAAAAAAGCCTTATGGTTGTCTTTCACCTGGGAGGCTATTTTTGCCTCATAGTTTGCTTTAGCAGATTTGGCCAACTTTTTAATTTGTTTAGATAGGTGAGTATCTTTTTGCACTGTTTTTGTCTATTCTTTTTGGCTTTGGAGAGGATTTTTTTCCTTTTGTTAATTAGTCTGTTTATGCTAGGGGTCCACCAGGGTGGTTGATTTTTGCCAGTTATCAGAGATTTGACTCAGACAGGTACTATCTCCTCTATGCAGCTATGAATCTGGTTGTACAGTGCTTTTGTGTACATCTCAGAGTAGGCTTAAGTGTCATCTGGGTTCGGAGTGGCTTGAAAGTTTAGTGGGTCTATATTATAAGCACGAATGCTTAGGTTGTCGAATCACACATGATCGACACCTATTAAGTGAACGCTGAAATGACTGAAGGCTCAAAACACGGAAAATCAAATGATCGAATTGTGTTGTTTGGCCAAAACCATACCACTCAGTGACGAAAAGGACACACTACTGGAATAACTAACGATGAAATTATGCTAAATGTGAAAGTGTGTGAAACCCACTGAACATTAACATAAAGAACACCCTAAATAAAATACTAGAGTAAACTAACTGTGATTGTGATTAAATATTATAACTGCAAAAGCTTGCCGCTATTTACATTCCGTCTGTAAACTATGCACATCCCGTGTCTGAAACACACATGGTGTGCACTGCACTTTCAGTAGCATTGCAATAGCTCGTAGAAAGTTATCTTCCGTGTAACTAGACTTATGTTTTAACACTGTGTCTAACCTATGAAACCTTTCTCTAGTTTTCCTTTTTTTTGGGGGAGGGGGGAACTCCAGACAGTAACTGTAGTCGGGTCTCATTCACTTTATTCTGCTCTCTTATTAAAACGGATACCACAGAAGGGATATCGCAAATGCGTCTTCCTAGCAAACAGCGAATCCTCCTGTGCCAACCCTCTATATGGTTTTGCGTACGAGGTAAAGACAACTTATTTAATACAGACACATTCCAGAAGTCAATTGGAAACATTGGTGGAAACCTAGGAATAGAACATGGCCATGTCCTCTGTCTACGGCTACGTCCTAAGACATAGATTTCAGAAAAATAGGACAGTAAATCTTTACCTACAATGGGAAAATCCTTTGACAACTTATTAAATGCTGCTATAACCTCTGACTCATCTAGGAACGACAGGGCAATAAGTTTCTTCACACACAGTTGGAAAGACACTGATTTCCCATATAAAGGATCTAACCCCAACGATTGCACCTTTCGCCATATGGCCTGTGCAAAGTGGAATAAACAGCCTTTATTTGACACATTTGAAAAGTTGTGCTTCACACTTTTCATGGCTGACATTTCAAAATCACATAATATAAATTTAACAGTGACATGCAAAGAAGCTTTGTCTAAGAGATCGAGGAGACACTCCCACATGTAGTTGTAGGCTTTGTACGATTTCCTAGACATGAGACAAAACACCAAAGGTAGACACTTTGTATGTTTTGCAGTTGTCATCATTGCATGTATGCTGTACAATTGTTTGCATAAACAGCCTTTAGTAAGGAAGACTCCCATCCATTAGCCAGATTTCTGCTGCACTCAAATCACGTAGATTTTCAATGGTTGTAAGAAGCAGAACATGTACGTTCATTTGCAAATCAACCATTCTCTTCTGTATAAATGTACCCTCTTTTAAAGTACAACTACTAGGATCTATACTCTCTAGGGTTGTGATTATATTCTGTAATTTAAGATTTCTCTGCGTCTCACCCTATTCACCTGTTGGAGCATTGATCTCCTAGAAGGTAGAGAGAGTGTAGCCTCCGTAGACATGCTGGCAATAACATCATCCACAACTAAAGCAGGTGTGTTTCTGGTCAAACGTGCACTCTGCTTTAATTTGTCACATGCCACATATCTTTCCACTTCTGTACCATTGGGAGCGTGGCAATGTGGTGAACATTTTATGAGTAAGTCTTCCTGAACATCCTTGACAGTTACCACTCTACCTTTGCACTTTTCCTTTAGTTTCAGTCTGCAGCGCTAATACCTTTTCTCTTTCACACTTTTCTCTAGATTGAAAAGGTATCCGTTTACATGTAACATTTCCCTACTCTTCTAGGATTTAACTGTCTGGTAGTGTTGCTCCTCGACGCCGAGTGTAAACAGTGTTTCATTAGCCATAGTTGTAGCAGCGTAAGTGCATCACAACCGAAACGTTACCAGCATGTTATTTATACTTGGAGTACATGACTATAGCATTATATATTTAAATTTAAGGTCTGTGTACCTTCTGTAATGTTTCAGTACAGTTGCTGGTTGAATATGTTGTAATTATTTTAACATGTACTGCACTTTAAAATACATTTTCACAGTACATTCCGTTAAGTTACTGTTGAAGTCTTATTAGTTTCTCGTTGTTTTGCAGTGACGTAGTCACGTCAATCACCCAGTACATTGTTTGGCCAAGTAATGCTTTTTGATTTCTGCTCTTTCAACCGTTACAGTGTTCACTGTTTAGTGTGTTTGCTTAATAGGTGTCGATCATGTGTGATTCGACAACCTGAGCGTTCGCAGCAATAGTCCAACCAAAAAAAGTTAAAAAAGAAAATATATATAAACCCAGTTTATCAAACCCACTTAATGCAGACACCAAACACAGGCTCCAGTAATCCAACAACACACAACACATACACCAACAATCCATAAATAAAAAAGTAAAACGTTTATTCACACAGCGAACAAATAAAAAACAGGTTATTTCATTTTTTCTGCGCTTTATTCAGGACCTTTTCATTTTTAAAAATTTATTTATTTTTTTAATAACCATATTTATAGAAAACATATAAATATATATAAAAATATACATAATAATATAATAAATAACAAAAAATAAAATTTATATTAAAATAATTATTATAAATATAAAATATATTATAATATTATAAATATATAATATAATAATAAAAATACTATTAAAAATCTTTTTTCTTAAACCATAGCATTCAAAATTAACAAGGTGTCTGACCTTAATCTATTCAAAAGGTTTATGATCCTAATCTAATAATCCAATTAGAATCCCCTGATTCTTGTTCCCTGTTGGTCCTGGCTCAATCTTCTAAAATTGTAAAAAATGCTCAATTATCAAAAATTGAAAACTCCATAACATGCTCTCTCCATAACATGAATAATCAGCCTAATGTTATATGTTCTAACAATGCATCATCCCACAACATCTCAACATCCTATTTGTTTTACCAACATAGAATGCGCAGGCATTAGACATATAGAAATGACATGACAGAACAAGACAAACAACAAAACTCTGACTTTCCTCTCTACTCTCTCATTCTCTTATCTTGTGTATTGTAATTATATATATATATAATTATAAAAATGACATTACAACACTTATTACACACCATATCATACTAATTATCCAACTGTCATTTTGTTCTAATGGATAATTAAGTAATCTTTTAAATTTTTTTTTTTAAATTTTTATATTCTTAAATGAAACTTACAATGCACCACAATGAGTGGAGTGTAGTGTCTAAACATAAAAACATCCTAATATCCTCTAATGACGCTTTGATGTTCCCTACATCGCTGGTAAAAATATGCCATCATGCCATCCCCTGTCCAGCCCCATTTACTCTCTATAGGTATCTCTTCAACCATATCATCAGCATACCTGAGCGTTCGCACTTATAATATAGACCTAGTTTAGTAAGCTGACACTTTATTTATTTAACATTTGTTAACTGGGAAAGTCCGACTTGGAACAAAGCCAATTTTCATCGGAGGCCCAGGGAGAAAGCTCCATATGCATGTCTTTGTAATGTGGGAGGAAACCGGAGCACCTGGAGGAAACCCACACGAATGCAGGGAGGACATGCAGACTCCGCACAGAAGGCACCCCAGCCGAGAATTGAACCGGATAACCTCTTGCTGTGAGGCGGCAATGCTACCGCTGCACCACTGCACTGTCCACTTAGTTTGAGGTAATTTGCCTTAGCAAAATTCTTAACAGGTTTGGAGTTTGATGGGGTTTCTAGGTTAGTTTTAATATTTGTTGTCAGATCTTTCCAGGGAGGAGTTAGTGCACTGGAGGAAGCAGCATCCCCCAATGTTCATGAGTACCAATTCTAGGATATTTGTACCTCTAGTTGGGGAGCTAACTAGTTGCCCCAGGTTGTTTGCATTGATGAAGTCCAAAAACCTCTGAGCAAGTGAATTTTAGGTTGTATAAGTCTCCCAGTTTATGGAGGGGTAGTTGAAGTCACCCATATGTATGGTGCTAGGCTGAATGTTAAGAGATTCTAGTAGGTTTAGGTAGGAGATGTGGTTTTCTAGAATCATGTTTGGGGATCAGTACTTAGCAAGGATATGACAGGGGGGTCACAACTATGGTTATTTGGGCATGCAGCAACACGGAGCAGCTCAGGCAAGTCATGTTTTTGGACCACTCTATCAGTGTACTTGTCCTTTATGAACACTGAGACACATCCTCCCTTTGTTTTATCCTGAGGTGAGGGGGATCAAAATGTATAAAAGGCATTGTAGCCTTTGATAGCTGGGGTGCTCTCCATGGTTTTGAACCCAGTTTCCATGGCTGCACATATGTCTGCATTCTCCAGAGAGAAAAGTACTTCCAGAGAGTGTAGTTTTTTATTTAAACTCCTAGCATTGAGCAGCAGTACCTTTAGGTAGTCATCCCATCTTTCCTGACCTAGAGTAGTCCAAATACAGGCTTTGCTGTATTCTGGACTTTTGGAAAGTTCCTGTGTTGCCCATTTCCTTTCTTGGATAAAGGGAGGCTTCTTTGTTCACCAGTGGCAGTGGGGAGCTTAGAGCAGCCTATCTATCCCTGGAGGAGTGTTCCCAGCACAAGAATCTGGTAGTCTATTGGCTGTTTTGGGCCAATTTCTAGCTCTTTCAAGTCCCCCTGTATAAAACCCACTTTGGTGCGTTTTTTGCGCTTGTTACTACTCAGCCAAGCTCCTCGTGGTCCTGCAGAGTGGTGCTAGCAGCAGAGAGGCTAAAAGAGCGACTGCTAACCTGATAAAAGTGTTTTTTTCCTGCTACTACCTGGGCGACTGTCCGATCTAGCTAAACTGCAAGTATTTCTGCTTCTTGAACTGTTTTAAACTGTTTAAAGTTGTTTTTGCACCTGCACTTTTAAAGTTTGTCCTGTTTGTTGCATATACCTGTTGAGGCTACACACTCAAGTGCGCTAGCCTGTGTTACATATTTATTACATTTTCCTGCTGTTTGTTGCAAAAAAGAAAAAAAAAAAAGTTATCCTTGTTTCCCGACTTTCCTGACCTAGAATAGTCCAAATACAGGCTTTGCTGTATTCTGGACTTTTGGAAAGTTCCTGTGTTGCCCATTTCCTTTCTTGGATAAAGGGAGGCTTCTTTGTTCACCAGTGGCAGTGGGGAGCTTAGAGCAGCCTATCTATCCCTGGAGGAGTGTTCCCACCACAAGAATCTGGTAGTCTATTGGCTGTTTTGGGCCAATTTCTAGCTCTTTCAAGTTCCCCTGTATAAAACACACTTTAGCGCGGCTTTGCTCGATTTTGCGTATAGCGCAGCATTGGGCAGCTCCGCTTAATTGGGTTTAAACCATGCTCGGCTCCACAAAGTCTGCTCTTCACTTTTTCCCTTAGAACTGATCTAGTTCTCATAATAAACACCCTATTACTACTCTAAAGCCTGGCACTTGCTCACTAAAGCAATTATATAAGTCAGCACGAAAATATTAAAAGCACTACACCCTCACAAACTCCCCTTGAGTACCTTATTCCCCATTGGCCCTTTTTTTCAATTATAAAGGAATTCCCAATACTATTCAAGCATGTCCAAAGGTCAGTTGTCAATCTCCTCTCCGGTCCAGCTGGTGAATCTGGGAATCTTGAGGCAATGTTACAACTGCCTCATGTACACAGACAACCATCTCCTCCTCCCAACAAATTCCATCACATGTGAGAGATGCAACCATATAGCCAAACTGGAGGCTAAGCTCTCTCAACTCAGTACTGGCGTAACCAGTCAGGAGGAGAAGGAAACCACACTCACTACAATTCCAGTCTCACATAGACCTACCACGACAGCAAACCAAACACATAAACACACAAAAACATACTCAGAGGCTCTAAATAAAAATCTGCCTAAGCAGCAGAGACCTCCAAAGCAGACACCCAAGCAACCACTACCCCAAAACAAAACACATGCAACACATAGCTCACAAAGCCAGTGTGCCGAACAGTCACAGCCCTTAAGGCTAAACAACATACCTGATACACTTGTAATAGGTGACTCTATCGTCAGGCACACTGACGTCCCGCTCACCAGGCTGAACAAGGAGAAGGTCATGGTGAGCTGCCTGTTGGGTGCTAGGATCCACCACATAACACAAGCACTCAGGTCACTCCAAGGCAAGTACAAATATGACTCAGTCATTGTCCATGCAGGTGTGAATGACCTGAGACATACCTCCCTGAACTACATGAAAAGAGACATAGAGGAGCTTTCTGAGCATGTAGTCCAGGCCGGTATGACCCTGACCTTGAGTAGCATCTTACCCTCACCAAGAATGATGCCACAATATGAAGACAAGATGATCAATTTCAACAATTGGCTTAAGTATTGGTGTCATTCAAAGGGGATCAAATGCCTGTCAGCCTGGGATGATATGCTCGACAAGCCACGATGCTTCCCTAGGGACGGCTTGCACCTGTCACCCCTGGGCTTTCGGATATTGGCAAAGGCTCTTGCCACCCCCATAGTGCCTTTTTTAGGCAAGGCTCAAAAGACAAACCCACCTCCATAGGTATCACAAGGGATAAGAAACTAAGAGTAATGCTACTCAACGCCAGAAGTCTAAACCTCAAGATGCACGCACTCGAAACTCTCCTTAGCATGTAGAACATCAGTATCTGTGCAGTAACAGAAACCTGGTTCAAGGCTCCCGAGAGCACCCCAGCACTACCAGGTTATACCTCATACCATGCTTTTCGCCCCAAAACTTGGACCGAACCACAAAAGGAGCGGGAGTATCAATATTCGTCAAAGATACCCACACCTCCAGGTTGGTGGCACAGCACGAAGCATCAGAGACTATCCATGTGCAACTAACAGTGGGTAAAACTGCCTTCCAGTTTATAGCCTGCTACAGACCACCCTCAAAAACCCAGGAACCCCACTCGGCCTTCCTGAGAACACTGGAAAATATGAAGGTCTCTCCAAACACCATTATATTGGGCGACTTCAACTACCCAAACAGACTGGGAGCATTACTCTAGCTCCAACACTGTAGCCCAAGGGTTCCTCGAATTTATAAACTCAAATGCTATGGAACAACTTGTTACCAATCCCACAAGAGGGGAAAACATACTGGACCTGATCATCACCAACATGGGGGCTCTATGCTCCAGACCAGAAGTGTATCCCTCACTGGTAAGATCAGACCATAAACTAATCTCACTGGATATTCACATCCCGACCCCACTGCCTGCCCAGAAAACCACAGTGAAAAACTTCTCTAAAGCAAATTTCACACTCCTCAAAACCGAGGTGGAATCCTTCAAAGCCCCTGGGCCTGTGGAAAATACGGCCCAGACCACAGAATCCTTTATAAACGCATTCTATGAACACATTCAGGAATGCATGGATCAACACTCCCAAATAAAACCAAGACCCAGTCCTCCAAAGGCAGGCTTCCTGTCTGGTGGACCCCAGCCATAAACAAACTATACAATAGAAGGAGGAAGCTACTACATGATAGAGCAAAATCCCAAAAAGGGAAGGCATCTCTGATCAGTATTAGCAAAAAACTATGGGCACTCATAAAATGGTCTAAGGCCAGCTTCGAGAGAAAAACTGCACAGGACACTAAGGATAATCACAAGGCTTTCTTTAGTTATGTTAGGAACCTGGGTGGGAATTCCCAGATATGCTCAGAATTAGTCCAAAATGACAAAAAATACACCGAACCCACAGACATTGCCAACATCCTAGCTGACAGGTTCAGCGCAAACTTCTCCCCCACCTCCCCACCAAAAGGGCAAATATCTATCCCAGCAGAGTGCTGCCACCCTGACATCTCAGATGCTCAGGTAAGAGCCACCCTCTCCAAAGCAAAAAACACAGCATCAATGGGACCAGACAGTGTCCCGGGCTGAGTATAAACATGAACTCCAAGAAGAGCTAAACCCAAACATAAAACTACTGTTCAGTCTCAGCCTTACTACAGGATATGTACCCAAAGAGTGGCATACAGCAACAGTGGTCCCTCTCCACAAAGGTGGTGCCTCAACGGATCCTGGAAACTATCGCCCCATAAGCCTGACTAGCTTGGTCTGCAAAGCTATGGAAAGGATCATCATGGACCTCGTAAATAAAGATATTGGGGACCTACAGACACTGGATCCTACCCAGTTTGGCTTTGTTAAGGGCAGATCCTGCCTCTTAAACCTGGTCGATTTCTTTGAAACAGACACCAAGGCCATTGACGATGGGAAGGGGGTCCACACAGCCTACCTGGACCTCGCAAAAGCCTTCGATACAATACCCCACTCAGGCATTATAGATAAGCTCACCAGCTGAAATATAAACCCCTATGTCACTAGATGGGTTGCAAATTGACTCAAGGACAGAACCCACATGGTTGGAATTGCTGGAGCCATGTCAGACTCCAAACCAGTTACAAGTGGCATCCCACAAGGCTCAGTCCTGGGACCTCTCTTGCTCGGTATATATTTCTCAGAGGTACAGGCCAACACGGAAGGACTGTGGCTGACCAAGTTCGCAGATGACTGCAAACTAGGCGCCATAATCGACTCTCCAGCCGACACAAGCATCCTACAAAAGGGCCTCATAGAAACAGACAACTGGTGCCAGAGCCATGGCCTCAAGCTAAATGCCAAAAGTGTATAGTCATCCCCTTTGGCAAAAACAAAGTGCCCACAAATTACCACATAGGTGGTAATCCATTAAGTATGGAAGAAGTAATTAGGGGCCTGGGGACCCAAGTTGATAGCAATTTCTCATTTGAAAACCACGTGGCCAAAGTGGTTAGAAAAACATTTTATATAGCCCACCTAATCATGAAGGGATTCACATCTAGATCAGGGGAGGTCATCGTGCCTCTTTACCCATCCCTCTTCAGGCCCATAATTGAGTACAATGCCCCTTTTGGGATATACCTCACCAGACACCTGCAGCAATTGGAAAGACCCCAAAAGTACCTCACCAAGAGGATCAAAGGGCTCAAACAGATGCCATATGTTGCCCGGTTAAAGAAACTCCAGCTCTACTCAGTGGCATACCACCTGCTCAGAGGCGATCTGTGCCTGATGTATAAAGCCATGTCCAACCCAGAATTAATGGACATGCTGCACCTCAGAAAATCCAAATCCCATCGAGCCACGTGCTCAAGAGACTTGAACCTCAGCACTGAAATAAATAGGACATGCTGGAGGGACAGATTCATAACCCAGAGGCTCCCTTCACTCTGGAATAAAATCCCAGTCCAGGTTAGGCAGAGTCCCTCATTGACTCTCTTCAAGAGGAATCTTGATGAGTGGATGGGAGATCGTAGTTTTACCCCGGGTATCACTTCTGTGTCACTGTTAGACAGAGGCACAGTATACTAACCTCGAAAAAGGACATAGCAAAATTAATTTAAAATGGGTGGTGATAGCCAAACACACTCTGGCTAGGCTTATAAATGCCCTAGGGCAGATAGCTTAGTATGAACCTATGAACCTATGAGTGATTTTTGTTATGTTGTAGGGTTTAACAACTTGACATGGCTTAAAAAAGGCACTATGAGGCTAGATAAAGTTTTTATCAGTATCTGGAAGGCAAGTGGTGACAAGTACAAACCATCTCTGGCAAAGCATTGTGGTTTGTCGATCATGTCTCTCCAAGCTAACAGATGTTAGATCAACTTGTTGTGACACCAGAAACTAAGACAATTGTTGAAGTTAATCATTTTTTGCTAGTATTGTGGCATCATCATTAGTGAAGATATGATGCTACTTAAGGCTAGATTCATACCCGACTGGAACATAGATTCATAGTGCTTTGTCATGTCTCTCTTCATATAGTCCAGTGAGGTACATCTTAGGTTGTTTATATCCACGTGGACAATGACCATGTCGTACTGGTACTTGTGGTGTAAAGACCTAAGTGCATGCATGATCTGGTGGATCCTGGCTCCAGACAGCTCACTGTGATCTTTTCCTTGTTTAACCTGGTAAGGGGGCCTTCAGAATGTTTTATAATGGAACCCTAATAATGTTACCTTATGGGCTTGTAAGTGGGGCTATTCTGGTTTTCAAAGTTACGTGTTGAGTGAGGTGCTGTCTTTTTTTAGTTTGTGTATGGCCACTGAGAGATGCTTTTAGGAAGTGTTAGAGGTTTGGGTCGATTACATATAAGTACATCTGGATGAGTGGGTCCATGGGTTTGTTCCTTAGTGTTGGTATGGAGTGTTTTGGGTGTAATGCTGACAACCTGGTCTGCATTTTGCATGTGTGCACGAGCTTTACCTCCGATGTATTTACATCTCTTACACACTTTGTCTGCTCTAAAATTAAATGGTTGTCAGTGAACATGCGGCAGTTAATACACTGCCTCAGGATGCCCATATCCACCAGTCCAGAAACATAAATGACAGGGAAGCACGTATCCATTATACCAGATCTTTAGTAGATGAGAGTAAGGGAGAGTCACTTAAAGGTCTAAGTCAGAGTGTTTGCTAGTGTATTATAAGATGATCTGCAGTGGTGCTGTCCTCTGCACAAGTGGGCAGCTCTTTGAGCAGCTATGAGCAGTGGGAGACTATGAAGAGCATTTCTTATAGAGGATTTTAAACTGAAGAGGTTTGCTTCTATACAAGGCATGGGTAACTGTGTCTGCGCAATGCACAAATGTAAGGCTTTTATACCAGCAGGATGGAAGACATTTACACAGTTAAGCCCTCAGGCCAATCAGATAAACATATAATAAGCCTACCAGCATTTCCCAACTCAGATGGGTTGAATCAGTCCTCTGCTCCCACCAGAGTGCAGAATAAATCCTTCTTAATGTAAAACTGGTTTTGAGCTCAAGTGCAGCAATAAATGCTTTACAACAAAAGGCAGAACTCCTGCAGTATAAGAAATCCTTGGAAATAAGTTCACAAATCCTAAGAAATGTTCCCAAATACAGAAAAATGTGTGCGAATGTAGGAAAACCTCTACAAATACAGAAAAACTTTGCAAATCTTAGTATCGCATGAGGTTAGGAATTATCAGAATAGTGTTCAAATGACCTAAGAGCAGTACAGTAACAAACAGATGGTGTATCCTTAACAAGTTCTGTCTGAAAACAGTGATGAATTTAGCCAAATCAATAAACATAGAACATAATTGTTAAGTAGCACAGAGACAGAGCAAGTGCAAAAAAAAAAACTTTTATCAGCTTTGCAGGTCTACAGATGGTTTTAGATGCAATTCAAGGTCTTCTAGTCAAGGGTGTCCAAGCCAAGCACAGGGAAGCTCTGAATAAATGTCTCACAAAAATGAAGCTGCACCATTGTTACAGTTAGTACATTATACAGCAGTGACAAGGAGGAGCTACATCAGTGGTACAGTTAGTACATTATACAGCAGTGACAAGGAGAAGCTACATCAGTGGTACAGTTAATACATTATACAGCAGTGACAAGGAGGAGCTACATCAGTGGTACAATTAGTACATTATACAACAGTGACAAGGAGGAGCTACATCAGTGGTACAGTTAGTACATTATACAGCAGTGACAAGGAGAAGCTACATCAGTGGTACAGTTAGTACATTATACAGCAGTGACAAGGAGGAGCTACATCAGTGGTACAGTTAGTACATTATACAGCAGTGACAAGGAGGAGCTACATCAGTGGTACAGTTTGTACATTATACAGCAGTGACAAGGAGGAGCTACTTCAGTGGTACAGTTTGTACATTATGCAGCAGTGACAAGGAGGAGCTACATCAGTGGTACAGTTAGTACATTATACAGCAGTGACAAGGAGGAGCTACATCAGTAGTACAGTTAGTACATTATACAGCAGTGACAAGGAGGAGCTACATCAGTGGTACAGTTTGTACATTATACAGCAGTGACAAGGAGGAGCTACATCAGTGGTACAGTTTGTACATTATACAGCAGTGACAAGGAGGAGCTACATCAGTGGTACAGTTTGTACATTATACAGCAGTGACAAGGAGGAGCTACATCAGTGGTACAGTTAGTACATTATACAGCAGTGACAAGGAGAAGCTACATCAGTGGTACAGTTTGTACATTATACAGCAGTGACAAGGAGGAGCTACATCAGTGGTACAGTTAGTACATTATACAGCAGTGACAAGGAGGAGCTACATCAGTGGTACAGTTTGTACATTATACAGCAGTGACAAGGAGGAGCTACATCAGTGGTACAGTTAGTACATTATACAGCAGTGACAAGGAGGAGCTACATCAGTGGCACAGTTAGTACATTATACAGCAGTGACAAGGAGGAGCTACATCAGTGGTACAGTTTGTACATTATACAGCAGTGACAAGGAGGAGCTACATCAGTGGTACAGTTAGTACATTATACAGCAGTGACAAGGAGGAGCTACATCAGTGGTACAGTTAGTACATTATACAGCAGTGACAAGGAGGAGCTACATCAGTGGCACAGTTAGTACATTATACAGCAGTGACAAGGAGGAGCTACATCAGTGGTACAGTTAGTACATTATACAGCAGTGACAAGTAGGGTTTCCACCTTTTCAAAAGCCCAAAGTGGGACAATTGTGGTACAAACATCAGATTTTGCAGGCCAAAACAAACCCACGACCAGTCCAAAAGACATAACTTCACTTTTTTGCCTAAATAAAAGCTTATTCTTGTAGCATTTTAGTTGCTTATTCTGTTTCTGATAACATTTAGGTGTTTCAGATACAGAATAACTGTTTTATGAAACTATTACATAAAATATAGGAAATAATTTTGCCCTAAAATCTCAGGACATTGGCCATTTTTACATTTTTTTTGCAGGGCACAACTGCCAAAAGAGGGACTGTCCCTCGCAAAGTGGGACAGGTGGTAACCCTAGTGACAAGGAGGAGCTACATCAGTAGTACAGTTAGTACATTATACAGCAGTGACAAGGAGGAGCTACATCAGTGGTACAGTTTGTACATTATACAGCAGTGACAAGGAGGAGCTACATCAGTGGTACAGTTTGTACATTATACAGCAGTGACAAGGAGGAGCTACATCAGTGGTACAGTTAGTACATTATACAGCAGTGACAAGGAGGAGCTACATCAGTGGTACAGTTTGTACATTATACAGCAGTGACAAGGAGGAGCTACATCAGTGGTACAGTTAGTACATTATACAGCAGTGACAAGGAGGAGCTACATCAGTAGTACAGTTTGTACATTATACAGCAGTGACAAGGAGGAGCTACATCAGTGGTACAGTTTGTACATTATACAGCAGTGACAAGGAGGAGCTACATCAGTGGTACAGTTAGTACATTATACAGCAGTGACAAGGAGGAGCTACATCAGTGGTACAGTTAGTACATTATACAGCAGTGACAAGGAGGAGCTACATCAGTGGTACAGTTAGTACATTATACAGCAGTGACAAGGAGGAGCTACATCAGTGGTACAGTTAGTACATTATACAGCAGTGACAAGGAGGAGCTACATCAGTGGTACAGTTAATACATTATACAGCAGTGACAAGGAGGAGCTACATCAGTGGTACAGTTAGTACATTATACAGCAGTGACAAGGAGGAGCTACATCAGTGGTACAGTTAGTACATTATACAGCAGTGACAAGGAGGAGCTACATCAGTGGTACAGTTAGTACATTATACAGCAGTGACAAGGAGGAGCTACATCAGTGGTACAGTTAGTACATTATACAGCAGTGACAAGGAGGAGCTACATCAGTGGTACAGTTAGTACATTATACAGCAGTGACAAGGAGGAGCTACATCAGTGGTACAGTTAGTACATTATACAGCAGTGACAAGGAGGAGCTACTTCAGTGGTACAGTTTGTACATTATACAGCAGTGACAAGGAGGAGCTACATCAGTAGTACAGTTTGTACATTATACAGCAGTGACAAGGAGAAGCTACATCAGTGGTACAGTTTGTACATTATACAGCAGTGACAAGGAGGAGCTACATCAGTGGTACAGTTTGTACATTATACAGCAGTGACAAGGAGGAGCTACATCAGTGGTACAGTTAGTACATTATACAGCAGTGACAAGGAGGAGCTACATCAGTGGTACAGTTAGTACATTATACAGCAGTGACAAGGAGGAGCTACATCAGTAGTACAGTTTGTACATTATACAGCAGTGACAAGGAGGAGCTACATCAGTGGTACAGTTTGTACATTATACAGCAGTGACAAGGAGGAGCTACATCAGTGGTACAGTTAGTACATTATACAGCAGTGACAAGGAGGAGCTACATCAGTGGTACAGTTTGTACATTATACAGCAGTGACAAGGAGGAGCTACATCAGTGGTACAGTTAGTACATTATACAGCAGTGACAAGGAGGAGCTACATCAGTGGTACAGTTTGTACATTATACAGCAGTGACAAGGAGAAGCTACATCAGTGGTACAGTTAGTACATTATACAGCAGTGACAAGGAGGAGCTACATCAGTGGTACAGTTAGTACATTATACAGCAGTGACAAGGAGGAGCTACATCAGTGGTACAGTTTGTACATTATACAGCAGTGACAAGGAGGAGCTACATCAGTGGTACAGTTAGTACATTATACAGCAGTGACAAGGAGGAGCTACATCAGTGGTACAGTTTGTGCATTATACAGCAGTGACAAGGAGGAGCTACATCAGTGGTACAGTTAGTACATTATACAGCAGTGACAAGGAGGAGCTACATCAGTGGTACAGTTATTTATTTATTTTTTATGTGCAATCATTTTACTGTTTGATGTCATATAATCACTTTATCTGTTTTTTGTTCTTATGAGCATTTGCAGTTTGCTGAGACACTCATATATTTATACATCTAAACCCTTCCCATTTATGCTCATTGTTAAATCTTTCCCAAAATTCTTTATTCTTTCTGCAGTCCAAAATCAATGTTTTATTGTTTTCTTCACTACTATCAATACATTTATTTCCTCCATAACCTTATATTTCATATTCCCTTCATGAGAAACATGTCTAATAAAATTCTCTACAAAAATCCTGTTTCATAAAAAAAATCAAGCCTTTTTGTTCTTTTATTTCCTTTTTCCATCTTCTTTTAATTCCTTCCATGGATTAAAAAAAAAACCTAAAATCATATTATACCATTCTTTTCCCATCAACCTTACTTACTTTTAACTTCCATAACTTCATTTTTGTCATATTATTTTTCTTCCATCTGGTCCCTCTTTTCTTTTCTTATTCCTGTTTTTTTCCTCATGTGTTATTTATATTTTTCATACAACATCTCACTTATCATTCTTTTTATCAACTTTTTACCTTTCTTATTACCCAGAATAAATGCATAGATGGTAAATGTACCACTAGATTTTTTTTTTAATTCAAAAAAATTATCTGGGTTCTCACCAGATTCAGCCTCTAGCTCCAAAATGAAGCTAAAAAAACGTTTTTTCCATTTCAGTAGGGAATATATATATATATATTTATTCACCCTAAATATCCTATTTTTCTAATACATAAATAGTCAGCATATGTCTTTTTTTCTGAAATGAGAGATAAAATCTTTTCCACCAAACTAGCGATTTTTTTCTTTGTTTCAGTATCTCTCTCTCCCCACTGACTTTCATACTCACCAAATTTCACTCCCAAAATCCTTACTTCCGTTTCTGTGTAATATTTCAATTATATTTTTTATCTCATCAGATCCCTTACACCTCATTTTGTTTAACTGCAGACCAACGTTTTACCAGGTTTTCAGTACTTATATCACAGCCTTGCTTACCCAGCCCTTGTTTTTGTTATTAGAACTAAATCGTCTGCATGTCATACAGACTGGCGACATAACGTTTCCTTCCAACTCACATCTTGCTTCTGTCGTCGCATACATGCATGTCTGTATTACTGCGTTCACTACTAATACAAATAAGCCCGCACTCATTGGGCATCCCTGTTTTACTCCTCTCTCTTTATAATTATTTTCCCATCCATTTGTCATAGCTTGTACCCATGAATATTCACAACATTTCTTTATTGCATTAATATTTTTCTCCTGTACTATATGTCACTAAAATCTGCCACATTGCTTCATGGCTGACTTTTTGTTACAGTCTTGTACTAAATGATTTTCATCTTCACTGAAATAGCATGCTTTGGGTTGTCCCATTACATAACAAATCCTCTCTTACCATTCACAGTTATTGTTTTTGACATATGTTGAATACTTCCATCATTAACATCCACTGTTATCCACACTTCCCAAACCCCGTACATACATTTCTTTCATCTCACATATATATATTTTTTTAATTTCATGTAGTGAAATAAAATACAATTTTTACTCAACTCATGGTCTTCCTCATTTGAAGTCCTAAACTGCAGATTTATTTTCTTTTTTAGTTGCAGTCTCAAGCTCTGAAATAAATAGACTTTCCATGGCGCTACTGTTTTTCATTTTTATCATTGTCAGTCATGCATTTTTCCAGTAAGTTAAAGCTTTCAAATGTTACTTCCCCAAAATGTTCAACTCCCAAATTAATTAATGTTCCTATGTCTTTATTGTTAAACCCTCATGCCAAAAGAAGACTTATCATGTCATACCTGTTCATGCTTATTCACATTGCCGTCACTTTTACTTTTTATTCTTACCACTAGTCGTCTTCTCTATGCTGTTGAGAAACTGCAAATGTTTGTCCCCTGTCATTTCCTTCTTCCATTCTTCTGTGCCTTGCCTGCATCTGCAAAACTTCTTCTTTCTTGTAAAAAAAGCCCTGTTATGGAGGTAAATCCCGAAAACTGGCTACCCGCTTCAGCTGAGAATACTTCCATTGTTTTTCCTTCACTAGCTGTTGTAACCTCTCTCCTGTAATAGTGTCTCCACTATGTCAATCCATCATACTTCCTTTCCTTCCCTCCTTTGGCTCTGCCTGTTCGTCAAATCTATCAGTACATTTGTCTCCAGTCCTTCATTTCCCAACTCTGTAACAGTTATTCCATTTATTTCTCCTGCTCCTCTGTAAATCTTTACGGTATTCTCCTCCATCTTGGAATTCCCAGTAGTAACAGCTCTCCATTGGTACCCAGCAGCTGCAGAGAGTGCTTCACTTCCTTTTGTCCAAAGAGTAGGGAAGGTTTCCGAGTACTCTGACCAAATGTATCCTAGTCAGTATGAATACCACTTCCGGTCCCTCGGAAAAGAGGCCATTGGCCAAGTGGGAATAACTTGGTCAACAAATTATAAACAAACAAATAAACAAACAAACCATTTGGCTGTGGCATGTACCTGCCCTTGTTGCTATCACAATCAGATGGTTTTGCAAACCTCTCCCTGTGTCTGTGTTATGCTGGCCCCCTCCTTCGTGTACAACATGTAGTATACAGCTGTGGATCATGTGATCATCATATTTCACCATTTCTATTGCAGACGGATTTTGCTGTGCCATTCACAATGATGCACAAAAATTACTTTTATTTATGAATACCTGGGTTCATGTCTGGCCCATTACATTACCTTCTCCTATGGTAAGTCCAGCAAAATACTGGAGGGTCCTGTTAGGGTGTCACTGCACAAGGGGTGATATGCTACTTCTGCTGCTTGCTTTGGGAACATTCCATCTCAGGACATATTCTTGGCCACAGGATGTAACCCTCATTTAAAGAATGCCACAATCTAGGTGCCCAGTCTAGAGGCAAGGCATTACAAAGACTCTGTCCACCATACCCATTTTTTAGATTTAGAAAAAGAACTGCATTTCTGGAAAAAAAAGCTTTTATTTCTTTATATATTTGTTACGGGGGTAGAGAGCTGATCTCAGTGGATTATTTTCAGGCTCAGCCTATGGTGTGTTTACAATGCAACAGTGTTCTTTTTTTATATTTACTGTTTTTTGTTTACTTTAAGTTCACTAAGTGTTTCTGGTTAAGAAGAACTAAAGATGGCACCCACTGATGCTGCTTTTATAAAGGGGTACTATGATTTATACAGCTACAGTTAAAACATTAAAGTGGTATTGGTTTTGTAAGGGGATGTTCTGACTGCTAAACAGTTGTAACAGGGTTACAACTAAAATTTAGGAATATAAGACCAAATGTTATAAATACTACTGCAGGAATATCTTCCTTGAAGATCTACTGTTAAGGTGGTTGCCACGGATGGACCACCTTGAGGGAGAAAAATACAGTAATGCTGTAAAATAGAAGAGCAAACTGCTATTAACAGTATAAAATATGTTAGAAATCTAGACCTTTTATTAAGCCTTTTCTTGTCATAGCTTCCTTTTGCATTTTACTTTTGCTGGAGTACACATTTACCTCATGAAGTTTTTCAGAGGATTCCTCAAGTTCGTCCAAAGACACAGCAAAAAGACACGTGCAGACAATGTCTGTGCATGCCTTAACAGGAACCTCGACAACGTTTCTGTAATAGCATGGGACAATCTCAGAGACTACTTTCATCATAATGTTCAGATCATTATTTCTTTCATTCCTGGTAGCTGTTAAAACTCTAGGAGCAGAGCCTTTGAAGGAAACGTGCATGACTAAAACATCCGCCTAGAAAAAAAATAATACAATAAAAGAAACATAAACATCTTTCTGTCATTTTCTTTCAGTGTTATTAATCTTATTTGATAACTTGGTAGATGTAAGGATTTTAAATAATCTATTTAAAATGTGGCTTAAGCTGAGACAGTGAAGAGCTAAATATAAAGCTAGATACTCGTGTGTGCACAATAAAGGAATCATTTGAACAGCAAGTGTGGTCATGCAAATATAAATTTTGTTGTGTAAGAAGTCATATATAGAACGGTAAGATAAGTATATAAGTGCTGTATGAGGCATAAAAGCAATCCAACAACCTAGAATGACAAACATAGCAGACTAAAGACATTATGATGAACTCAAAAGGTTTACTATCAAAATGTTGAAATTCATTTGGTCTAACGTTCATAGGATCGACCCATATGGTCGACACATGAATATTAAGTAGTTCATTTGGTCGACAGGAAGTGCATGCAAATTACTTGTCGACATTGTGTTGCAAACAGGGCAATGATTTTCCTTTGTCTGCACTGTTGTGCAATCTCGGAGTTGTAATATATAAGTAGCAGGGGGTGTGGGGGGCACAGCCCCCCCTGCAAAAACACTAGTGTTAGTTTGCAGGTGTTTTTCGACCATTTAAATTTAGACATTTTTTTTGGTATTTTGAACATTTGGTGTAATGACGTTCGACGTTATGAACGTCGACCATGTGAATTTCAACATTTTGATAGTAAACCTAACTCAAACAAGGAACAGATATAAAGGATACTTTTAGGATGGTCAAGCTTGAAAATGATCATTCATTTAGACAGCTTCATTAAATCAACAACTGGAACCCCATACTGTATTCTATTTGCAAAATCATATACTTTGGTGAAAGGGGTATGCACTTTTCTCTGAGGGAGTGCAACCTCTGAGTTAAAAGTTAATAAATTCATGTAAAGGGGTGTTGAGCTGCAGGTAGCTTTTCTCTATAAAAATATATATATATATATATTTTTATGATGGCTTGCCCTGCTTTACACAAAACATTTTTTATTTGCTTATTTTAATAGATTTGTGGTCATAGACCCACTGAAGTTGAGTATTTGTTGAAATAACCATGTATCAGTTTTTGACTTGTTAGAAGGGTATCACTGATTACCCTAACAAGTCCAGTGCTACAGTGGCAGTCTGTCAGATGGTTGTACTGAAAGAGAGGCCTTCTAACATGTCCTTGAAAACACGACTGTCACAGAGACATATAAGATCTGAAGTACAATTGCTCCAAAGCATGGAGATTGAGCTTGTCCTGAAACTGTAGTTACTCCAAATTATCACAAGGACCTGTACCCTATCCTGGTGGGGTATAAAGAAGTCATTGCTAAGAGGAATATTACATCCGCCATAACTATTGTAAGCCTGCAGTTATTAGAGGAGAACACAACTTGCCAAGCAGTCTACTCCAGTTAGGGTCATGAGACAGACAGACTGAGCCAGACTGGCCATGGTTCAGTCAGACAGAGAAGGAGAACAGGTAGACAAGCAGGTAGCAGTGTTTGATGATATCTCTGTAGATGTTTTAATAGGTAATGACTTTGAGACATTTCCTTATGTACATGCAGTTAGCACCAGTGATGAAGACAACTATGTGGGAGGGGAGCAGGAGCAGACCTAGTCAATGGCTAGCCAACGTCCATACCTCCAACACAAGTTGGCAATGTGACTGATTCAGGGACAGAGTTAAAGGTAGGTAATATCAGGAAGCCTGAATCAGAGCCACAGCTGTCAAAAAGTTCTTGTTTTTCTCTGTGAGGAGTTGCTTCAGAGAAAGAGATGTCTGGTATCAGTAAATCCAAATCTGAAACACAAACTGTAAGTCATTAAAAAGAGAAAGAGCTGACAGTCTTAGCTTTCTGATTTCAGTTTACGGGGATTAGGGGCAATAGCCAAAGAGGCTACTGACTCTCAAGCATGCTGAGAGTCTTTACAGGGGGAAAAGACTGGACTCATGAAGGACAGCTAGAGGGAGAAATTATACAGCAGCAGCAGCAGTTGGTCCCAAGGGTCTACTGTACGGCACTTCTGGCTATAGCCAACAAAATTCCTTTTTCAGGCCATTTGAGTATAAAAACTTTAAACTAAAGAGTTATACACAATTTTCATTGGTTAGGCATTGTAAAACATGTGAGGGGATACTGTAAGATAGGTGAACAGTGTCAAAAGGTTGGCAAGGTTGAAAAATATAAGGTTGCTTTAGTGCCATTGTCTGTTATGGTGGAATTGTTTAGAAGGTTGCTATGGATATTGTGAGGGGTCCTAGTATTCCAAACCACACAGATGGGAGGTATATGTTGAGGGGGTGGCAGATTATGCAAGTTGGTAGCCTGAAGCAGTAACAAGAAACAAGTGTGACAGAACAGTGAGAACTCAGAAGGATACGGTTTAACAAAACAGTGGTTATTCTTATTGCTGTTCATCAGAATAAGCTGCAGGCAACATGAGAGGGGCCTTTCAATGCTGTTAGAAGAGTGAATGACTTTCATTATATGTTAGATTTACTATGTAGAAGGCAAAATCACAAACTCTGTCACATTAATATGAAGAAGACCTAACATGATAGAGATTCTAGTACTTAGCATATGCAGTGGGTTACAAGAGTAATCCAAGGAGGGTTTGATGGTAAATATTCCCAGCAGGACTCCAACTGACACCAGAGTGGATGAAGTAGTAATGTCACATTTATTTATCCAATACACATGCTCAGGAAATCTGGCCAGTGCTACACAAGTCTGGGGGCATGTTGTCTGCCAAGCCATGGTATACCCAGTTTGTAGAACTCTGTGTAGGAAAGGTATCCAACCACAAATGAAACAGGCTCATTATAGGATGTCTGAGCAAGTCAAGGAAACCACAGAGAAGGAAGCACAGGAAATCTTAAATCTGGAGTTAATTTAGGAATCCACTAGTCTCTGGGCCTCACCAATGGTGCTGATAGTAAATAATTAAATCACTAAGTTTCATGTGTACTATAATTAGATGCATATCCCTTGCCTAGGGCAGATAAAACTTTAAGGCAGCTGGGTAACTTAAATATCTGACCACTATTGGCCTAAGTGTTACTTGTAGGTAACCTCAATACTCACTGCAAGGCAGAATTCAGCTTTTTGGGTTGCATGACTTTACCCATATTGCATTTGGGATGAAGAATGTCCCCAAAAATGTTTAGAGGCTGGTGGACAATATCTTAGCAGGATGTTTAGAGGCTGGGGGACAATATCTTAGCAGGAGGTGGATACTGTGCTCTTGCCTGCATAGAAAATTTTGCTATTTTTAGTGGTTATGACAGAAAGATGTTAGAGAGGTGATAAACAGGTTAGAAAGGACTGGGTTGACTAGCAAAGCAAACATGTGACAGGTGAGAATGGCAGAAGTAGCTTATGTTGGACATCAGGCTGGTGGTGGCAGAACTTGGCAACCTACCCTGATTGCCAAAAGGCAGGTGAGTGCATTCCTTGGGGCACCAGGGAGTTACAGAAAGTTGGTGTATCATTACAGTATCACAGTCACTTCTCTCACAGACCTTACCCAGATGAATAGGCCAAATAAAATTATCTTGACTCCATCTTATGAGCAGGTATTCCAAAAACGTAAAAATGCATTGAATGAAAACCCCTCATAACTAGGTGTTTATCATGCAGGTAGATGCTTCAAACAATTACATGGGATTTCTACCAACTAGGGTCCTTCAAAGGGTAAAGGATATATGATAGTACAACTTAGTCATAGACTTTAACCAAGGGAAGAATCATATGTAGGTGTGGAAAAGGAATGGCTGGAAACAGTGTGGGCTATTCAGAAGCTCCAACCCCATCTGCATAGCAGGGAATTCACAAGTATTGACAATTTGTAATCCCTCAAAGTGATTGCACACAGCCTCTGAGGAGAATATAAGTTTCTAAGATAGGATTTGGGATTTCAGTCCTATAACATGGCCATCTCACACAGCAGTGATGTGAATTATGCAACATTTGATGATCTTGATGATCTTTCAAGGCAAGGAACAGAGTAGTGCAATTTCTTTGATAAATTCTTAACTTCAAACTTCATTTCTTGTGAGTTTCATAAGAAAACTCTGGAAGGAGGGAGAAATGTGAAAAGATGTAAGTTTTGTTTTAGAAAAGCAGTAAATGTGAATTATGCTGTATTAAAGAAGTACCTGAATTAATAAAAACATGTTAGCAAGTCTTTAAAAGGCAAAAAAGTAAAAGAAGCATTTCTCTTATTCCTTTTAGTAAATCTGTAACACTTAAAAAGTGTCTGAAATTATATATAAAAATGATAAATATGCTTCTATGGGAATATAATGAAGTTTCAAAGTGAAACTAATTCTGCTATACACACATCTGCAGTGCTTGAAATCTGCTCTTGTTTAAAGATGCTACTGTAGGTCCAGGACTTTTAGAGATGCACTTCATAGCTGTGGGTGGCTTATACAGCATGGAGACAATGCACTGCCGTGTAAAACAGACACAAATAACTATGCAGGGGTATGCTGCACAAGGAGGCAGAGAGCTGCACTTTAGGGAGGGATGCAAGGCAGAATGAAAATGATGTAAGTGAAGCACAGTGGCACAGATAATATGATACATAGACCTTATAAAATAAAAATTACTCCAACTGTAATTCACAGGGACTAGTTTATTTAGTTACATGTGGATCCTGTGATGCCTTTTATGTCGGTGAAACCAAAAGGCACCTAAAACGCAGGATATATGAACATCTCAATGATGTGAGAAAGAAGAACAGTACTAATGCCCTGTACAAACGTACATTGGAATGTAGTAATGCTCAGTTTTTCTTTTTAGTAATTGAAATGGCCCCCAGAGAAATAAGAGGGGGTCCCTGGGAGACCAAATTGGAGTTCAGGGAAACCTTTTGGCAGATAACTTTGGAGGCTAATAGAACCCCAGGGCTTAATGATTTTATTTCTATTTTACCTCATTTGAAGCTTAGATCAGCTAAATTATAAATATGGCTTTTTATTATTACTCTGATACAAGTGGCAGATTTTATTTTCACATTATTTGGTACATTAATTGTCAGGCTATAAATTATGTACAATATTTATTTGTTTTATAACAAATTAAATTCTACAGTATATATTTGATATAATTGTATATATTATATTTATAATTCAATAGTAGTTGTGATTATTTAATCTTATATATTTTGTACACAACACCTAATTCATTTTTAGGAATTTTAACAGTTATTAGTTGTATGTCTTTAATGGTTTTAATTAACCTTATTAATCAATTAAGGGAAATGTATATAATGTGTGACTGTAGATGAGTTCAACATTATGTCTGAAGAAGTCTGAGGGATACTTGGACGAAAATGCCGTGTTTAAATTCAGCGTTAATATACTTTGAATAGAAGTTTTGGTTCTACGTACAGCTCTTCAACAGTCCGTTTTTTTGGTTATTTATTATATGAAACATAGAAGGACAATGTAGCTGTGCTGCACTGCCTTGAGCAAACCTCACAGGAGTGTGTAAGAGAGGTACAGCGGAAAGCATTGACAGCAGATGGTAAAGAAACTACGGAGGAGGTGCCATGCTGGCTGCACACCTTACTGGTGCCATGAAAGGGGTGGGAATGGAAGTACAGGAACCCAGGAGAAGGAGATAACAAGCAGACTAACATATCGGAGGAACACTTAAGGGGAAAGCAATCTGGGTGGATGCAGGACATTTTCAAATGTTTTTTTTTTTCTGGAGAAAGATCCTCCACACTAGATAGATAGACAGATAATTAGCTAGATATAAATATATACATATATAAAGTGTATATGTATATATATATATATATATATATATATATATATATATATATATATATATATATACACACACACACACACACACACACACACACACACACACACACACACACACACACACACACACACACACACACACACACACACACACACACACACACACACGTACCGTGTGTATCTATCTATATAAATATATATATATATATATATATATAAAATATACTTAATGTAACCAAGGAAACCAGCACTACTCAACTTCAGAATGAAGAGTCCAATTTATTAATTCTGCAGACCGCTGTTTCACTTATAAATTGTTTTTTCAGTGTGTCCTGCCAGCACAATATATAAACTTGCTTTTAAACTGTAAGGCATTTAAAGTCATTTGGTTTAAACTGCAGGGCCGGCCTTAGCCGAAATAGCACCCTAGGCGAAGTAGTGCTCTGGCGCCCCTTAAGCTCCACCCTCACCACACTCATGAAACACCCCTATTTGAGCCACACCCACTGGGTCATTCCCCAAGAAAGCCACTCCCGTCATTTCCTTAAATTATTTAAATGCATAGGAAGAAAATGATACCTTGCAATGTAGTTAAACTGCAGCTACCTTTGCATATGTATTTTCTACTTGAAATACCAGAGCCAGATCATGGTCAAATAGGGTTCTAGAAAGGGTAATAGACCGCCACCCCAGAGCAGCCCCTCCTGCAGCAAACCCCAGCAGCAGCCCCCTCCTCAGCCATTCCAGTATTCCATTACTTGATTATCTCACCAGTTACTATGCATATATTCTATTATTTGCTTCTACAATGATTACAGATATTGAAATAGCACAAACACAGATAGCCATTTGCTAAACAAACAATACAGTCTCACAATGAAAACAGACTTAGCATGAGCAGTAAACTTGTCTGCCCTTGAAACTCATATTCATTGAAATGGCAAAACTCACTTTCATTGAAGCAGCAGGAAAACCCACATCAAAAGTTATACAAGACATAAACCAAAAACCTGAGATAAGATCATGTATATTTTGTGAACTTTGATCTCTTACACACATACATACATACATATATATATATATATATACACACAGTCTCCCCTGTCCAACATACACACACGCACACACACACACACACACACACACACACACACACACACACACACACACACACACACACACACACACACACACATGCACACAATCTTCTAGCTCAAGAATAAGTGGACAAAAATCCACCATTATGGAAATTTTAACTAATCCTCTTAAACACTGAAAAGGTTGTAATAATAGATTTAACATTAACATTAATGTGCATTTTCTGAAGGACATCAATTGTCTGTCATTTAGCAACTGCAGCCTACAAAGATTTGTCAGAAAACCTCACATTTTATGAGAAACAGAGGTAAAACGTGGAAAGTTAAGGCACACACCAATCTGTTTCTCTCACTCTCTCTCATTCAGTCGTGCATATAGTCTGACCAATTATGCACACATGCATACACTCACAAACCACGTGAATTGCACATACCTGCTTGTACCAGAACAGATCCTGAAGATCTGTTTTTTTTTCCTGCAGTCTGACTATTTGGGTTACATATTTGACAAACCACATCATACAACACACAAAAAAAAATTGCAACCCTCTTTACTTGCTGTAAAACTAAAAGTAATAAAAATGCAACACAAAACTTCTTTCATTACAATGATGATAAAATGAGCCTTTGATATCTTTCAGACTAGTAACTCAGCTACTTAGACCTGCTGACTTTGACCCACTCACTAGGAGATGTGGAACAGAGTGGGAGCCCAACATGACTTTATGAGTCTGTATGTTTGTGACTTTTATCCATTGCCTTTTTTTTTTTGGCAAACTATTTTCTGTTGCTTCTCCCTGACCTATCAAGTCTAATTTGAATTATCACCTCTTTGTGTGGGATTTTATTTTGTCTGATTGGAATTAGGAAGCCCTGAGCTGATCGCCATCTTATGAATGTTGAAAATGAGATGGGCACTGGCTATATTTACACAGCGATGGGTTTTAAATCTAATCAGTTAAAAGAACAGAACCATCCAGGAATGTACATTTTAATATACTCATATACATACCTCTGCCACGGTCGCCTAGTTCGCCTATGCCTAAGGCCGGCCGTGACCCTACCATCCTCTGTAGGTATTACATCTTGTAGTACATGCATGAAATCTATTTCAAACCCAGGATATTAGAGAAAAACCTTGGTAGGGCTCAGACAGATTAGAAAGCAAACATGCCCTGCCTTATATGTTACTGCTGAAATAGAAATATTGTTGCTGTAAACTAATCCCAGTCTTCCCTTATGACAGAGAATTAAAAAAAACAGCAGCACAACTTTGAAATAAGAATGGAGTTGTTGAAACTTCACAGGAAAACAGTGCGGTGGTTTAAAAATATTTTAGGTTACTAAAAGCCATGCAAGGTAGTATTCAAGGTATTATACAAAACCTGGCCTGTATCTTTCAGCTTTTAACTGAAACCTGAAGCCACTACCACTATCTAAACAGCTGTGAGCAGCAGACCTTTGTTACTTTCTGTTTAGTTTACCTGTCAGCCATGAATTTGCTGAACAGCAAAGAGAAGTGCTGTGGACAGATGTGTGTGTGTGTGTGTGTGTGTGTGTGTGTGTGTGTGTGTGTGTGTGTGTGTGTGTGTGTGTGTGTGTGTGTCTGTCTCTATCTCAGTCTGTGTCTTTGCAGGTTAGAGGCTAGTGAAGCTTATTCCTCCTGAATTACTGCTTGTTTCTGAGCTCAGATTGTACAAGGTGCAACAATTATTGTCTTATTACACATTTAACACAACCTTATTTCATTGTCTGAGGGAACTGATTATTTTTAACATCATAAACCCCAGCATGAAAGGTATTTCAAGGACAAAGCCAAGGAGGAACAAAGGGTGGTTTTAAGCGATACCGAATGTTACTACAACAATAGCATGTACATTCATTTTCTGAAGTATAACAAGGCCGAAACTGCGTTAGTTGTAATCCTCAATTATTTGCCAGACCTTAACACCAAAACATTTATATGAGACAGACATGAACATACCTCTCAAGTGTACCTCACCAGGAGGAGTGTTCCTCATTTTGGGTCTCAAAAGTCCATGTTCCTGGCAGTTCCACTTTGAAAGGGTCTGTCAGAAAAATCAGTGTTAGGTATTTTTTAACTTACATCCATGGTAAATAGTACAAAATCATATTACTTCGTCAAAATAAAAGTTGTAAAATATTACATTTTAACCATATGTGAGCATCCATAGTTTGCCCCTTTTTTTCGACATTATGAGAGGTAGGGTTCCTCATTTTGGAGGTGGAAGGTTGACAGATATTTAGAGGAAATGGTGTGAATGTTTTATAGAATCTGATAACAGTTAACTTTTTTGTTGTTGGATTTTCAGAATAGTTTTATTTTCACCAGACTAAAAGTAGATGGCAATTAAACATTACTTTTGTTTAAATAAGAGCCAAATGTGCCCCAGCTGCTGTTTTACACACACAAATGCACACACAACGCGCGCGTACACACTTAGAGAGAAATCTAAATGTAAATTCTCTCTGGGCTGAGACAGAAATAAGCCATTTGTGATAGGTGTTCTACCCGGTTAGCAACTGGAATAAATAAATAACGAACAGGAGTGTTTCACTTCTAACACATGCAAATTTCAGTGTAGTATTTCTGTAAACTACCATAATCTGAAAGGATGAACGTTCCAACTCATTACTCATGTGCTACTAGCCTCGGCCACAGACATTTCTACTGTAGAACAGAGAAGCTTTCCAGACTAGTGTTTCTGCTCCCTGTAAACGCGTGTTACCTCACGGTATTATATTTAGCATTTTTTAATCTTTTTAGCAACATCGACTAGTTAAGTGTCACTATAAGAAACAATGCACGTGTTATTTTCAGTGGAAAGCAGCTATCTTTGTAAGACCACTGAAATGCATTCAAAATGCCCATCTTCCTTTTGCAGACGGGCTGGTTCCCTGACTGCAGTGCAGATGAGAGGATGCAGAAGTTTCCTCGAGTGACCTTTTAACACTGATTGAGATTACAAACACCACACACACACACACACACACACACACACACACACACACACACACACACACACACACACACACACACACACACAATCTCTTTCTCTCGCATACAGAAACAAACAGTTTGAATTACACACGCATACACTTACTCACCTTCTTTCTAAATCAAACTGCCACATGGACTTAGCCCCCCACTTCACGGAACTACTAGAATTTGCACGCGACTGAAAATTGGATTTACTTCCAAGCTGGCGTAAGCACGCATGATTCTCATTAAAGGAGAAGACGCTAATAGCACAATCGACCTGCTGCAGCTGTAAAAGTGGGAGGGCGCTCACCCCCCATGGTTCCGACGCCCTTGTATTTTTTTTTTTTTTAATTAGTTAAGTTAGTGCATTCTTTCTTCCCGCCACCTGCTGCAGGCACTGGGAAGAAAGAATGCACTAATTAAACTAATTAAAATAAAAAAATAAATAAGCCAAAATTGCGCCCTTTACAAGGCCGGCCTGTACGGCGCCCTAGGCGGTCACCTAGTTCGCCTTTGCCTAAGGCCGGCCGTGTTAAACTGTGTATGTGTATATTTGGGTGTTACAAGCAAAACATTTTACAATAATAAATAAATAAATAAATAAATGCATACATACCAAAAATCTTAAAGAACAACCTGTTCTTTACTAATAGATATGACATTTATATACACACGTACATATATAATTTAAGGGTTCCCTTCAGAATCTCGAACTACTGAAATCCTGAATTTCAGTAGCCCGAGACCAGAAAGGCGAAAGTGCAGAATACCGAAACTCTGGAAGCACAAAATTCAAAATCCCGAAGTTCGGAGATTTTGAATTAGCGGTTCTGGCATTGCGGTGTGCGAGTAGATGGTTGGAGATGTACGTAAGTGTTTGTGTTTTACGGGTTTTGGGTAGGGGCTTTAGTGTGTGTCCGTGTGTTTTGTTAGTGTGATGTGTGTGCAAGGGGATTGTAGCTTGTGTAGTGGTGTTTTTGTGTGTTTGTCTGTGTAGTGTGACCTCGGAGTTAGTATATTTAAGTAGGGGAGTGTAAGGATACACATATTGATATATGTTGATCGGGAAAGTCAGACTGGGTCAGAAACCTATTTTCAGCAGAGGCCCGGGGAGAAAAGCTCCATGAAAAGTAGAAATATTTTGTCAATTTACAGTTGTGTGTACACATTACATTCTATTACAGAAAAATACAGTTTAACTTTACTACATTATTACAAACAATTATAGCATAACACAGATTAATAAGTAAATAGAATAACAGTTTTTGGTCAAATCTCTCTGGGATATGAGGTAGAAGTATGTTTGTAAGAAGGTGAATTAAGTCATTATAGGTATAATTTGTAGTATGCTTCACAGAATTTAGAGAGTGAATGGTTTACGTGTAGGATTATTGAGACAGAGGGAGTGTGATGGTTAAGGATACTAGTGTCAAGAGAAAGATGATAAGAGGTAGGTTGCGAGTACAGATATTTTGTAGAACTTGGAAGACATGAGAAATAAGAAGATACCGGGCAGTCAGTTAGGGTAAGAGCGTGGGAGACTCCAGGTGGGGGGGTGGGGAGGGAGTGTGAGATGTGGGGAGGTGAGGAGGTGGCTGGAAGGAGGTAAAACAGGTAGTATGAGCTATATAGTTAAGGCATAAGAGAAGAGTATGTTAGTTTCTGGGAGAGGAGCAAGGACAGGTGTGAGTGTTCATAAAGTGATTTTTAGAGTCAGTTTTTATAGGTCTTAAAGGAGTCTAAGATATTAATATTTGAGAGTAGGGTATTCCTTAATTTTGCAATGGTAAAGGAGTAGAAGCTTTGACCAGCTCTTTTGTTAGGTTTGTATACTTGAAAACCAGCAAAAAGTGGCACAAACTAAGAATTACAAAAAGGGCAGGAGAAAATCCACGTCACTCAGAACTAGTGTAGGTGTGGATAGTCTTTAATAAAACAATATATACCAAGTAAAATCACAACTCAAAATAATAAACGTAAGCGCTTTTGTCCTGTATCATAACAAGACTTATTCAGATAAAACTCATTCAGTTTACATCCATTTAAATACCCCAGTCAGATTTTTGTAGTAAGATGCTTTAACCTATCAAAATAGTTCTTGAAACTGGCCCCCAAAAAATGATCAGTCAGGTACAAACATTAGGCCAAGCCTCTATTCTCCTGAAACGGAAGTAAGAGACGTGTTAAAAAATATATATCACTAAAAACAACATTATGTCTTTGTTAGTTAACACATACTTTTATCTTTTTAAAGCTTTCGACCTTAAAACCTAGATAAAGAACAGTGCTCATTTAAACCAGGATACTCGGTCACGTTTAAGGCTAGCTGCAAATATCATTCTTTCTTTTCAAGATGGGCAGCCCAGGGTCCACCCATTTCGTTACGATCAATTTTCTGAATAACCACAAACTTAAACCAATGGTCTCCATTAGTCAGAACCTGCTTTGCAAAAGGGTTATTTTTTTCTTTTTCATTTCTTAAATATGTTCATAAATATGCTCTTTTAGCATACCTTCTGTTTTCTCAACATAGTAAACTTCACACAATTGACCGAGGGCAGCATAAACTACCCCTTTAGTGCAACAGTGATATATATCCTGAAATTCTATGTTAAATTTATGTTAAGCTATCTGTGTTAAAGCCAGAAATACTTAAATTATTACAAACTAAAATATATTTACAAAAATTGCAAAGACCACATTTTTGCATAGCACCATTAAATGGCTCTATTGTTACTAATATAATGTTCTAATATGGATTTAAGACTAATACCCTTTTTTTACACAATGCACGGATGATCATCCATTCTATCACTCATCTCCATGTTATTTCTTATTAATGCTAATTTTGTAACATAACACTTTTTTAACATGACCTCTGTCAATTGTCCAAGATTAAAATGTGTATTTTTGGGTCATTATCACATAATCGAAATGTGATATAGCTGCCGGCTTTAACATTGACACAAATTATGCGAAGACTGAAAACACCAAAAGGCCTAATAACAAAATTCAACATATTGAATTACCATGGTTAGCCAATAGGAATGGAATTACATTTCCTATTCAGTTAGGAAGTGTAATTCCGTTCCTGTTGGCCAACTATGGAAATTCGATATATTGAATTTCGTAGTTTAGGTGTTTCGGCGTATTCACTTTTCGCATAATTTGTGTCTATGTTAAAGCCATTGGCTATATCACATTTTGATTACGTGATACAGACCAATATTTTAATGGTATTTAGTTTAGGGTGTAATTTTTCTAAGAAACTGAATGCATTGGAAAATAAGATGATTTTAAACCTTGGAACATTGTACCCCAGGGGTCTCACTTTGGAAATTAATGTTTGTTTATGAAAACGTTTTTTTAGGCGAAGAGATTATTTAATGCTTTAAGCATAATAAGTTAATTTAAATTGTATAATTGTGTAATTGAATAATTAATTGTTATACGGGCATTCTTCATATATTTAAGATACATTGTGGTAATAAAGTTTTCCGCTTTCCTCCATAGTGGATTGATCTCAGAGTTACCTTTAATATGTGGAGTTTCAGGGGACAGAGGGGATTGCCTACTTGGGCAGACACTTTAGCTTTGATGAGGAATTAAACCTTTCCCATTGCCAACTTTGCTTAGCCAAAATAAAGCATAGTCGATTGAGAGCCTACATAGTGTGCAACATATTCTCTTCTGCTTTTATAATTAGGAAAATGTAACGGTCTGACTTAAATTAGATTTTGTTGCTACCTTGGCCATAAAAGGAATGATTTTATGGACCACTAAATAAGGAGGATTAATGCATAAAGTCTGCAATTCAGGAACTCTCCCACTGAAGTAACTGCCACCAGAAAAGAACTTTCCAGTAAACAAATTTCAGATCAGCCGTAGCAGTTGGGTAAATGGTTACTGAGTCAAATTCTGTAAAACCAAATAAAGACCTTGGGGAAGGGACATGATTTTTAATTATGGAAGTTAAAGAAGCAAAGTGCTTTTAAGAAAGGTTGTACAAGCTTTCAAGGAGGCCAGGGACAAGGAATTTTGCATCCTGGTGAATATCACTGATAGCCATTAGGTGAACAATTACTGACAAGTAGCTGATGCTTGAGTCACAAATTTGAGATCAGTAGTTTAAAAAGCTTGGTTCCAAGGCTGTGATAGGGTCTAAACCCTGTGCTATAGTCCACAAGGAAACCAAATCCATTTACTTTTTTATTTTTTCTTGTGTTACGTCTCTCAGCAAATGTTAGGATTTGGACCACCCTTTTCAGGTAAGCAGGGTTCCTGACCATTAATGAAGGTAAAGAAACCCATTTGATTAACTAAAAGTAGTGAAGGTCTGAATGTGCCATTCCAGATGCATGAGATAAGAGACTTCTAGATGGTCTCAGACAGAGAAGTCTATGCAGGAGATGAGGCATTAGCAGGAGGATCTATACTTATCATGATCAAAATGAGGCTATACAGATAACATCAGCAACAGCTGGAAAGGCTGCAGAAATACCTCACTAAAAGAATCACAAGCCTAAAGCAGATGGCCCTATGCTGACCGTCTAAAAAAACTACAGCTATACTCTGTGACATATCGTCTACTCAGAGGCGATCTCTGCTCAACATACAGGGCCATGTCAAACCCTGAGCTGTTGGACATGCTCCACTTAAAGAAATCCCAATCCCTCAGAGCCACACGCTCCAGGGATCTAAACCTTGTCATCACAATGAACAAAACATGCTGGAGGGATAGGATCCAGACCCAGAGACTCCCCATACTCTGGAATAGACTGCCCATACATGTCAAGCAGAGCACCTCCTTGGCCCTCTTCAAAAGGAACCTTGACGATTGGATGGGAGATAGGAAATTCACCCTGGGGATCACGTCAGTTGCCCTGCTAGACAGGGGTTCAGGGAAGTAAATATCGTGGGAAGAAATATCCAGGGAATTGTTATGGCTAGGCTTGTATAGGCCCTAGGGCCGATAGCCTAGTACCAACCTATGAACCTTGGCATTTTGCATCTTGACCTTCTGAAAAAAACACAGGTATAAGGAGAAACAAGGGGAGAAGTATACATGAGATCTTGGACAACTTCTAGATGATGGCTTCTCTGAAATGTTCTTCAGAAGGAGGAATAAGGGGGGAAAAGTTGCTGCATTTGTCATTGACTGTGGAAGCAAACAGATAATAGAAAGATGTTCCCCAGTGACAGAACAATTCCCTTGCCACTCATAAATTGAGAGACCAATCATGAGGCATCAGGAAGCAATGTCTGAGATATTTTGTTAAGGAATTGTCTTCTCCTGGGAAATAGCTGACAATTTGAAGTTGATCAGTAGAAAAGGCCCATTTCCAAACTCTCCTGGTCTTCCAGCATTGTGGTTATGAATGAGTTCCCCTTGCTTGTTGAGACACCATAATACAGCCATATCATTGATGTGCACAGCAATGACACCATTGGAAAAGGAATCCTGAAAGGTACAGATTTTAAATGCTTAGACTCATTATTTGACTCCCTAAATATTCAGACTGAATGTATGAAAATGTGGATTTGCATATACTGAATCCGATATATATATATATATATATATATATATATATATATATATATATATATATATATACATTTGGCGTGTGTGGAAGGCTTCTGTCCCACATCAGAGAAGTATGACATTCACTATTCTCCTGTATTTCCAGTCTTTTTTCAGCATTTTGGAGTTAGTATTGTGAGGCTTGTCATTTCACTAGGGAACCATCCTGAAAGGCCTGCAAGGTGAGCCAGGCTTCCCTCATTTCCATAGGTTCATAGGATGATACTAGGCTATTGCCTGGAGGCCCTTATAAGCCTAGCCAATAATTTTGCCCATGTTCCCTCAAAGTCAGCACCTGTTTCCCCTGTCCAGCAGGGACACAGGTGGGATCCCAGGGGTGTATTTTCTGTTTCCCATCCAGTCTTCCAGGTTCCTCTTAAAGAGGGCTAGAGAGGTACTCTGCTTGACATGGAGAGGGAGTCTATTTCACAGATGGGGGAGTCTTTGGAACACAAATCTATCCCACCAACAAGTTCTATTAATGTCACAGACCAGGTTAAGTCCATGTGTGCAGGTTGCTTGAGTGGAATTTGTCTTATGGATGTGCAGCAACTCCATCAAGGGTGGGTCTGAAATGGCCTTGTATGCCAGACACAGGTCACCTCTGAGCAGTCTGTATGAGACTGAGTAGAGGGACAGGGCTTTTAGCCTATCTGTATAGGATAGGTGTTTCCAGAACGTTTACGTGCAGTGATGCCACTGCTTATGGTCATACCCCCTTGACCAGCTACTCTTGATAATGCCCACTTATTTATTTATTTATTTATTTATTTTATTTTACATTTGTTAACCGGGGGTGTCTGACTGAGCTGAAAAGGCCCTTTTTCAGCAGAGGCCCGGGGAGAAAAGCTCCACAAATAAAAATTACAGAGACATTTAGTTATTTAGACATGATCAGTATACACACAAATTACAGGAGACATGTTTTTACAGTGGTATGTGGCACATAAACAGTTACAGTGGAGAGAACAAACAAAAAATATTAATTTTAAAAATAAAGGTAATTAATAGATTTGTGGTGTACAGCTGAAATTTGGAACATAGGTAGAATACATACATAGTACACAGGTACAGTACATACATTGTAGATTAGCCAGTGTTTGTGAGTAAGATTGAAAACTATTATCAAGTGCTCTAGATTTTGTATGTATGTGTTATCCGCTTTCACTAGCCTGGGGAGCAATCATGGCACTGCCAACTTTCCTTGAGATGTTGCCTGATGAGGTCTTTAAAGGAGGCTTTGGATGATGTGTTTTGAATGCTTGTAGGGACAGAGTTCCATTTTTTAGCCACTGAACTACTATATAGTGCATCTCCAAAGCTATTGTAGCTGTTGGTGACTTCTAGTAGTAGTTTGCTTGATGATCTAAGAGGCCTTTTGGCTGAGTGATGTTGTACTAGGTTTTTGAGGGCAGGACACTTATTGGGGACGTAATAGATAGAATGAGAGAGGCAAAGCTGATTGTAGGTTAGGAGGTTGGGCAGTTCAAGCCAGTGGAGCTGTCTCAAAGTAGTACACTGATGAGTTCTATATGAGCAATTTGCAGCAAAGCAGGCAATTCTGTTATAGCAGGCTTCCATTTTGCTTAGTTCAGTTTTGTTGAGATTAGTCAGAATGAGAGATGCATAGAGTAGGGTGGATAGAAGTTGGGAGCGAGCAATGGCTGATCTTGTGTTGTTGGCAAGAAATGGTTTGATACGGTAGAGCGACCCCAGTTTGGCATGTACTTTTTTAATAGTTAAGTTGAGATGACTATCAAATTTTAGGTGGGAGCCTATGGTTATTCCCAATAGCTTAGCCTGTGCCACTGGAGCAATTGGAGTAACACTGTAGCAATTGGAGTAGCATTAGTGGAGTAGATAGTGAATTGACTGTTACTGTTTTTTTTAGAACTGGTTATAATCACAAGCTGAGTTTTCTTTGGATTGAGGATAAGTTGGGCTTTGGTAAGGTAGTTTTCAACGTCAGAGAATGCTAGTTGAGTTGTTTGCAGGAGGGTGGCAATGTTTTGTGCAGCACAGATTAAGGTAGTGTCATCTGCATACTGCATTATAGATGCATGCTGTGTGGAGGTATGGAGGTCATTTGTGAAGACTGTGAATAGTAGTGGTCCTAAGATAGAACCCTGTGGGACTCCTATAGTTATGGGCAGCTGAGGAGAGAGAGAATTTTCCCATTTCACAGGTTGGTACCTGTCAGTTAAGTAGCTTTGGAACCAGGTAAGAGTGGAATTTGATAGATGATATTAGTTTAGTTTGTTTAGCAGGATTTGGTGTGAGACTGTGTCAAATGCTTTGAACATATCCAAAAAAAGAGTTGACACTTGTAGGCCTTAATTTTTGAGACGGTTTACTGTGTCTGTGAAGCAGAGGAGGGCTGTAGTGGTACTATGAGCAGGTCTGAAACCATGCTGAGTAGGTGACAGGATGTTGCTGTCTAGGAGATAGATTAGCACCTGGGTATGGATACATTTTTCTAGGATTTTGGCCAGGGGGGAGAGTAAAGCATTGGGTCTGTAGTTATTAAGTTCAGTGGAGGTCTCGCCTTTATGTATGGGTGTAACATAGGATATTTTCCAGAGTTTGGGCACATAGTTTTCAACAATTGATCTGTTTATGAGAGTGGAGACTGGGATGGCAATAGCATCTGCTGCGAGTTTCAAGAAATAGCTGGGGAGTAGGTCGGCTGCTGTTGATGAGGTTTTTATTTTTTAGAGCATGCTTTTGATTGAAGTGGTGGAAACTGTTTTGAGGGTAAAGCTTGTGTTAGTGTTATTTTTGTTGGGGGGGATAGTGAGGAAGGAACTGTCCTGTGATACTAAGGATAGAATTGAGTTCACAAAGTGGGAGTTGAATTGTGTTTCGATGGGAACTTTAGTGTCAGGGGTGGTTGGTTTGGGGGTAGCCTTTTGGGTGGATTTTAGTAGCTGGTTTACATTTTTCCAAAATTTTTGCGGGTTGTGTTGGTATTTAGTTTGTAATGTTGTGTAGTAGGATTTTTTATCCAGCCTAATGCATTTTTTTTGCATGGTTGTGCAGTTCTTGGTACTTAGTTAGGCTTTGTGTTTCTTTGTTTTTTTGATAGTAAAGCCAGGCAGTGTCTCTGGACTTGAGGATTTGTTTGGTTTCTTTACTGAGCCAGGGGTTTGTAGAGGTTCTAACCTTGATTTTGCGCAATGGAGCGCCAGTGTCTAGGTGTTGTAGAAATGTTTTGTTGAAATATGCTACAGCCTGGTCAAGTGGGCGGGTTTTTAGGGGGGTCATGTCACAGTTACAGAGTAAAGTGTTGAGGACCTAGGAGAGAATTTTTTTGTGTTTTTAGTGGATATATAGTTAGTGGTTTTGCATATGCTTGTTCTACTACGTATAAAGTATATTATGTTGTGGTCACTTAAGGTGTCTGGGAGACTGCCTGTGTGAGGGTACAATGTGGGGTTGTTAGTTAGGACCCAGTCAAGGATAGATTCCCTTTTAGATTTTTTATCACCTCAGGAGAGAATTTGTTTGTGTTTCTAGTGGATATATAGTTAGTGGTTTTGCATATGCTTGTTTTACTACATATAAAGTATATTATGTTGTGGTCACTTAAGGTGTTTGGGAAACTGCCTGTGTGAGGGTACAATGTGGGGTTGTTAGTTAGGACCCAGTCAAGGATGGATACCCTTTTAGATTTTTTATCACATCTAGTTGGAATTAGCTGTTGGTAGCCATGGAGATTTATTAGATTACTTGGTGGTTCTGATATACAGGTGAACCAATCTAGGTTGAAGACCCCCGGAAGAAGGGTTTCTTGTGAGTATGTGGAAGAACACCTGGATAAGAAGTCTTCAAGGCTAGCAGGTGTATTACCAGGTGGAATATAGATCACAATTGTGGTGATGACCTTTTTAGGGTGAAGTTGAAGTTGTGAGATAAGTATGTCCCAATTATTGGGGGAGGGATAGGAGTTTGTTAATTGACGGACAATTAAGTTTGACTTGTACAGTAAGGCAGTTCCACCCCCTTTACGAAGTGGTCTGTCTTGTCTAATGATATTGTAGCTGGTAGTGAGAACTTCTGAATTAGCTATGTTTTTATTTAGCCAGGTTTCTGTTAAAGCAACTATGTCTGAGTAGTAGTATGCTATTGTGGCCTGGAGTTCAAGTATTTTAATTTTGATACTTTTAATATTAATATTTAGCATTAAAAGATGGTTGGTTTTGCTGCTGTTGTTGATTTGCCCAGGGATGAAGAAAGTGGGGATGTTATGTTCTGACATTTGTGTTGGAGCAGTTTTGAGTTGGACAGGATGGATTTGGGCCTGGGTTGGGGTAGATATCCCCACTTATGGTGAGCCTGGAGTTAAAATGGTTATACAGATGTTGGAGTTTGGTGAGGAGTGTGAGAAAGTATTGTGTTTTTTTGGAGTAGGAATGAGAGCATATGTGTTTAGTCCTGAATTGGTCCGTTATGTAGTTCTTGAATAACTGTGGGCAGATATTATTATAATGTGTGGTGTCTGTATACGAGAGTGCATAATGCAGTGTTGTGCTACTAAGTTTAGGGATATTGCTAGAGTGATAACTTGTGGTGTTGTAAAGAATTATGAGAAGACAGATTAGACTTAGTTGTGTGATAGTCATGGTTATAAAGTTTAAGTTGTTTCTAGGTGGGGGGGTCTGAATAGGAATTATTGGGTTGCACTATATGTGGATGGGGAAGTAGTGTGGGTGATGTAAAAAATGTCTAGTGGGAATGAGAGTGATTGGGAGTATTTTGTGTGGAGCAAGTTGGTGTGGTATAATGTGATATGACTTGAGGAGCTGTGATTGGTGGAGGTGATGTGAGGGTGAGCTGTGGGTGTGGCTGTGATTACTATAAATGTAGAGGTAGTGGGGGCGGGAGGGAATAGGGGGCAGGGCAGGGCAGCGGAGAGAGCCCGAGCGTTAGCGAGGGCGAACGGAGCGTGGCAGAGCCAACCAAGACAAAAGAAAAAGTAAGTATTACTTTACAAATCTGAACACTTAAAACAAATTCCTGAGGTCTAATGACTTGCCGGCAAGCAGAATGTAATTGCTGAGGAGCACTTGTGTCGTGGTGGGAGACTAGAAATTTAAAGATGGCTCCATGCACAGCAGGATTCTAATATAGACTTTGTATTGAAGGAGGGAGATAGCACAAGGGGTGTAAACCAGGTGGAATGCAAATAAACCAGAGAGGCAATCAGTGGAAATCAGTGAAGGCCTCAGAGGGGGTAAGTAATAATTCAAACTACCTGTAAAGTGAAGGAGAGAAGAGACAGCAAAATTCTTTAAGGTTGGGAGTGTGTGTCTTCACAATGACTTGCTGATTAGTATCCAGTTTGTGCACAGATTAGAGTAGGGAGATACATTAGCAATGAAGGGAATGTATAGAGATGCAAATAAACAGGTGGGCCTCCAAGTGATACAAACTAAGGCAGAAAGCACTGAGAGGGCTGCTTGATGGTTAATTTAGTCACAGGGATGTGAATTAAATGAATACTGTCTATTGGACAGTTAGGATTACTGTACTAGCGGTGGGGGGAGGACACAAGGCTACAACAGTCAGTTTTATTAGCAAGCTGAGAAGTACTAAGAAATACTGCTAATGTAATAGCTTCACTCTCATAAAACATACAAGTAAAATGCCTGGGTGGACTGACCCTGCTCTTGAGGCTCAAAATGTATATCCTTGTTTAGTTTGCAGTACTGATTCCTTCTTATACTGTATGGGTGGAGTGGTAGCCGCAGACTGCAGATTTGCTTGAGTGTGCTCCTGCTCTTGAGGCTCAAAATGTATATCCTTTGAGGCTCTAAATGCTTGAGGCTCAAAATGTATATCCTTGTTTAGTTTGCAGTACTGATTCCTTCTTATACTGTATGGGTGGAGTGGTAGCCACAGACTGCAGACTTGCTTGAGTGTGCTTGGCAAGCAGAATGTAATTGCTGAGGAGCACTTGTGTCCTGATGGGAGACTAGAAATTTATTTAACGCACAGAAGAAGCAGCTGTGGGGACTTTCACAGTAGTGATGGTCCCTGAAAGGGTCTGCACATAGACAAGTGAGCCACATGTATCTGCCATGTGAGATGATCCTTGCACTTTGAAGAAAGTGATACAAGACTCTGTGGGGTTTTGCAACTGATTCTGCTGTACCCTGACAGCCTACTGCAGCAGTTTCTATTGATGCTGGGCATGTAGGACCATGTAAATGCTGCAGTTCCATGACTGAATCATCATTCAGCCTTACTCTGCTACCATTGACACAAACATTGATAGGTCAGTCAATGACCTTATGGAAACTAGGACCTGGATAGGTCCTGGAGAGGAAAATCTTCAAACAATTTCAGAAAATTTAGATATGGAAGATTTTCTACTCCCTTTAATGTTAGTGGGAAGGATCACATGTACTGGATAGTCAGAAAGGTCAGTCACATTTTATTGTAATCAGGGTTGACAGGGACAACTTCAAACTGACTGATCTGACAAAGTGGGGATATTAAGTTCTAAGCTGTGGCTCCAAAGCCACCAATACAAATTGGTCTGCAAGGAGGGGAGACAGAATTGTTAGAAGCAAAGAGTCAGGGGTGTAGAAACCCCTAACCTAGGCTTCATGTGAGGAATAGAAGCCCTGTGTTTAGAGGGCAAGCACTTCTTCTGGATTTTTACCACCCTGGAAAATAAAGAGAAAGTATTGTGTGAAGCCCTGACTGTAGGTTCCTCATACATATGAGAAGATTTGAGGTTCTCCAGCTCCAGTGTAGTCCTGTGTATTTTAAATTGTTTGAAAGCACCACAAATCTGACAGTGATTGGAGAAATGCACTTTTCTCAGAGACAACACATTTTGTATGCTTGTCTTATACTGGAATATTTGTCTCATATTTGCACTTTTTCAATTGTGTACTTTTCTGTTTTTACTGTCTTGTATTACAACTACAGTTCAGAGCAAGAACAAGGAAATTGTTAACGTCTGAAAATATTCAATAAAAATGTGAAACAACTGCAGAGAAATCCAAGTAGCTTGATAATCTTAAGGGTATGGGTCATGCCTGAAAAAAGGGCCAAGACCCAGTGCAAAAAGAGCAGCACAATTATTTGAATGACACAGGATAATCACACCGATAATGCACAACAGAAATACAGCTTGTTGAGCTACAAGATGAATTACTTTCACAAAGCACAGCAAACTGAACAAGTCAATCAACAAATGAACAAACATCAAGAGGCTGAGAGGGGAGGGAAAAGCAGAAATGAGTGATCATTCATCAGCTCACTACTTTGCTTGAAAATGAACAAATCTGAAACAAAATGGAATATGCTGTCCTGAAAAGAGAAGAAATGCAAGAGGAAGGGGAGAAGTCTGAGCTAGGACATAAGAACTGCAGTAAAATTGCAAGAAAATTGACTTGTAGCCTGGGACTATTTTTCTCACTGGTACTAACACTGCCTGTAGCAAAAAGAGATCTGAAGGGAGATTCGTAGGAGCACATAATTGTGGGTAAAACGGGAGAGCTCAGGTAGTCTGGAAAATAAATGATTGATGGGCTAAGTCCTGCCAGTCTCAGTTCTCTAGGAATTGAAGATGGAACTCCAGTAGGGTTACCACCTGTCCCTGTTTGCACAGGACAATCCCTATTTGGACACTTGTGCCCTGCCAAAAAAAAATAAAAAATGGGAAATGCCCTACAATTTTATGAGAAAAAAATTCATAATCATTATATAGTTGTATAAAACAATTGTTTTGCACCTGAAGCACCTAATATTATATGGAATAGTATAAGCAATTCAAGTGCTGCTGCAATAAGCTTTTATATTGGGCAAAAAGATTATGTTCAGTCCTTTGCATTAGCTGTGGTTAGAGTTTGTCATGCAAAATATCATGTTTACACACAAAAAAAATCCCACTTTGGACATCTGAAAAGGTGGCAACCCTAAACTCTTGTCCATATAAAAGCATATTTAGTGCTTAAAAAATGGACTGTCTTTTGTTATGATAGTCTAGGCCTAGGTCAGATCAAAGCTCCTTCCGTGAGATCCGCTGCCTAATATCAGTCCTTTTAGATTAACCTCTACAGGAGGTATTTACTACACTTTTACCTAATTTCCTCTGCACAGTTTTGGCAAACATTACAAATTAGATTTGCAGCCCAAAGCAAGAGGCACCATTATGCTTGAATAAGAGCAAGTGTGACTAGCTCCTCTTGGCATGGTCCAATGTAAGTTATTTTGTACTTCTTGGTTTCTGTGACAGCATCATCCTACCTTCCCCTTATGTTTTTATGTTTATCATCACACAGTGATTTTTATGAAAGTCTAAAATGTGTTTAAAGTGAATAACAGAATGGGAGTCTCTCTTGATGAGAAGAGTGCTGGTATGTATCTGGCTGTGCATGCAGACGATGTGTGGGATCTCAATTGTTATAGCACCTCTACATAGACATGTCACTTGGATGTTACCCTGTGAATTCATTATCCTTGCATCTAGAAGAAAGTTTGTATAACCACAACATATGCACTGAAGTGAGATTGGCTGACTGTCTATATTTAGGGAACATATAAATCTCTTGATGGCAGTTTATTTATTTTTTTTTTTTTATTTAACATTTGTTGACCGGGAATGTCCGACTAGGTTCCACAGAGTCTGTTTTCAGCGGAGGCCCGGGGAGAAACTGCTTTTTCAGTTAAAATGTTTTGCTGAAAGCACTGTTGTGCAGTTTTGGGAAGATTTATTTACATTTGGGGGTAGCCCCCCCCCCTTGTGGAGGTGCACGGGGGCTTGCCCTCTGGAAAAAAATACAAGTTTTATCAAAAATGCTTTCAGCAAAACAATTTTAGAGTTTTTGGTTCCAGGGAAAGCAGTGTTGATGTATCTACTTGAATCTCAATAGTTACATATACATGCCTTTATGTATATGACATATTAAAAATGTATGTATTACATTTAATGTTTTAAACATATATTGACATTCATTCACTGGATGTTTTCTGTTGAAGTAATCAATGTTCATAAGTTGTTACTTTTCTGATTTCTGGACCGAATGGCTAGGGGAACAGATGTATTAATATTATACCTTAGCTCTCTCTCTCTCTGAGGCACAGCTATTAAGCCTAGATTTAAATATGGTAACAATTTTGAAAGACCTTGGTTTAACAGGGAAGTCACGCCAAAGTTTGCCAAATACTGAGTGGCAGTCAATCTGCTTGAATATTATGTTAACATTAAGCATGAATTACTTTTTTTTTATCATGTCTGCTAGATCCAGTACCAATAAATGCATGCGTATTTAAAGTGACCATCATAGGGTCATGGGAGAATATTAGGCTAATGACCTTAAGGGCCTTTTTAAATCTAGCTCTGCTTCCCAGAATTATTATAACAGTATTGGTCCCACAGGTTTTGTGGGGGTATCTATACCTGGGCATGAGTGATGAGTGGTAGAGAATTTACAAGCTTCTTCTCTCTGCTAGAGACATAGGTGGCAGACCTTGGGTAGATTTGCCATTTCCCATCCACTGATTCAAGTTCCACTTGAATAAGTGCATGGAAGAGCTTTGCTTCACTTGAATGGGAAACGTTTCAGAAAAGGATTAGCATCTGAGATGCACATCTGCCCCTCCAGCATGTTCTATTTATGCTGCAGGCGAGGTGTAGGTCCCTGGATCTGGTACTATTTGTTTTCTGGATGTGCATCAGGTCTATTAAAGCTGGATTACAGGATACATTGAAGGACAGGGTTCTATATCACATCGTTGAACAAACTATTTAGCAAATACTTATTTGTTGAACTCTATTTGATGAAAGCTCTATCCATCGAATGACATTTTAAGCAAAGGTTTTCCCAGGGGAAAATAACCAGTAGAACAACCACTGATCATCACAAAAATAACAACATTTAAAATCCACACCCCCAACTGAATATACCAACTCTGAGATCACATTACAGTGGGGGAACAGGGCAAATTCCTAATGATGGCCCAATGTTTTTTTTTCCCTGAGAAATAATTTGCTAAAACTATCATTTGATGGATGGAGCTTTTAACAAAGAGTTTGCTGGATAGGTATTCACTAAATACATCATTCAACAATGTGGTATAAAGCTGAAGGACAGGCATAGGTTGACTCTCAGCAGCCTGTAGGAGACCCAGAATAAGGACAAGGCTTTGAGGTAGTCTACATTGAACTTGTTTTCTAAATCATGTATTCTTTTTGTGAGGAGCTACTGTGGCTGCTCCATTTTTTGCATATGCCTTGTCAGGTACATGCTAAAGGGGGCATTATACTCAATGACTGGTCTTCCAGTGCCATCTTTGAATTTGGATGAAATACCCTTTCTTATAAGTTGTGCAACACAGAATGATTTCCTTACAACTGTAGACACATGATGGTCAAAGGCCAAGTCACTGTCTACATGCATTCCCAAAACTCTGACTACTGGGTTTGCTCTTAGGCGTGTATTATCAGTGTGCCAATTTTCATGGATGGCTGTCTTACCAACAGATACTATTATGCACTTCTTGGCATTGAGTTTAAGGCCATAACTCTGGCACCAGCTGTTAGTCTGTATCAGGTATTCTTGGAGGGCATCTGTGTTTTGGAGGAAGTTAATGACTGCACTTAATTTGCAATCATCTGCAAAACTGGTCAGTCAGAGGCTTTTGATGTTAGCCTTGACTTTAGAGAAATAGATGCCAAACAGGAACAGCCCCGGTACTGAGCCCTGGAGTACTGCACTAGTGACAGGCCATTTGTGGAGTTAGACTCCTCTATCTTAACTTCTTGGGTCTTATCTGTGAGCCAGTTGATTATCCAATGGGTGACATACAGATTTATACCTAAAGCAGTGAGCTTGTCTACAATGCCCAAGAGGAACATTGTGTAGAATGCTTTGGCTAGCTTGAGGTGGACACTGTGCAGCATCTTGCCTTCATCCATTGCTTTGGTGATCTTCTTGAAGAAGTACATCAGGTTGAGTAGAATGTCTTGACTTAATGAAACCATACTGAGTTGGATCTAGTATCTATAGGTTTCCTCTGTCATCATTTGCATATCCATGATTATTCTTTCCGTGGCTTAACATATTAGACTAGTCAAGTGTTTGAGTCTGTAGTTTCTCAGGTCCATGAATGTCCTGCCCTTTTGCAGTGGGATAACGTTTGCAGTTCTCCATTCACTCAACACAAAGCCTACTTGGAGACTTTGGTTAAATAATGATTCTAGTAGGCCCAATAGTTCATGCTTTGTGCTATTAAGGAGGCATCCCAGGATATTATCATTGCAATGTTTTTGGCCTTACAGAGTGTCTGAGGATCTGCTTCCAAGTGACAGTTGTGGGAATAGAGGGTTGTGGGTATTTTCTGAAAGGTATCTGGGAGGTAAAACTGGTGATAAATTTGTCTGCCAGTGGATATTGCTATATCTTCTAGATCAGTACTGGTGGCTTCATTTACAGTTAATTCAGTACATTGTTTTGTATTGCCTTTGAGACTGCAGACATAGCTGAAGAAAGCTTTGTGATTGTCCTTGGCCTTTGAGGCTATTTCTACCTTAGATTTGGCTGTGGTAAATTTGATAACCCTCCTGAGTTGCCTAAGTGGGTTAATGTTACCTTGCCGGGCGTTGCACCTCTTAATTTTTACCATGACTTTTTTCTTTTTGTTGTTGTTTGGCTTGCTTTTTGAGTTAGTACTGCAGTTTTTACAGGTAGGTACACTTGAATCTGTGCAGCTGTTTATATAATTATACATGGTTTTCATGAGCAAATCTGTATAAGCAGTGATGTTCTTAGAGTTTGGTGCAGAGGGTTGGAATTTCGCCAAGGTGTCAGTTACTAGTAGGAAATTTGCCTTAGAAATCATACCTCTCAACTGTACAGATTTTCACAGAATGTCCAGATTTTTGTCTCACTTTTGGTTTGACCTTTATAAAATTTGTGGTTTTCTGGCAAATCATTGAGGACTGAAGTTATTAAATAATGACAGACATTTCAATTTCAGACTTCATATCCTTTAAAAAATGTGTGGTAACACAGCACCTTTTATTCTAACAACTTTGTGTTTGTCACTATTTTTGGGCTTTTATCCCCCAATTATTTTTGGCTATGACGTTGAGAGCTACATTTAAAATAATTCTTAAAAGCTGCAGGGTTAGCTAGGGTTCTGGGTTTTTACTTTTATATGAAAGGAGACCGCTTTATGGTCCTACCTGACAAGTGAGGACGTAACACTAGGGATGGTGCAGTGCTCTCCATGTTTGTGAGGAGCAGATCAAGGATGTTTGCAACCCTAGTAGACTTATGGACTTGCTGGTCCAGGGTGTTTACAAAGTCCAAGAATCTCTCAGAATGCATATTGGGGTCATGTAATGATTTCCAGTCTACAGAGCGATAGTTAAAGTCACTTATGTATACGATGTAGGGTTGAAGGGGAAGTGTCTCCAGTATGTTTAAGTATGTGTTCTGGGTTTTCTTGGTAATAGAGGTAAACCTATTGCTTGCAAATATATGGTATGGGACTTTGCCTTTGGTAATTTGAATGTGGACAGGCTCGAGTGCATTGTACTAACTGACCATCTTTGAGATGTGTATGTCATTGAAGTACATTGAGATACCTCCATTTCTTTCCCTTCCTGTACAGTAGGTGGTCTAAATCTGTGGAAGGCATTGTAGCCCTGCATTGCTGGTGTGCTCTCTGTGGTTTTAAACCATGTCTCAGTAACTTCCCAGACATCTAAATTATCCAGGGTGAGGAGAAGCTGCAGGTGGTGGTCTCTTGTTTAGATTACTAACATTGAGTAGTAATGCCTTTAGATTATCTTGTGTTGGTTTTGTTATGTCAGAAGGTTGATCAGACTGGTAATGCCTAAGAATGGCACTATGGAGGAGGACATGTTTATAGCCTATGTACAAAAGCCTAAAGAGGATAGGTGCAGAGTATCCCTAGCATAACAGTCTGTCCACTGCATCCTTCCAGGCTAAAAAAATACTGTACCCCTTCGAATGACATCAAAATCTAAGCTAATTGTTAAAGTCAGTTATCTTCTGTTTATAGTGGGGCATCATCCTTGGAGAATGTAGAATGCTGCTCAATACTAGACTCCTACCAGCCTGGGACTCATAGTCCGAGAGTTCCATTATGAGTTTTTCTTCATATAGTCCATGGAGGTGCATCTCAGGTCATGTAAAACCAGATGGACTATGAATGAGTCATACTGGCACTTATGGTTCAGTGATGTGAGTGCATGTGTGATCTGTTGAATCCTGGCCCTTGACAGGCACCTGACTGTGAATCTCTCCTTACTCATCCTAGTCAGTGGGACATTTGTGTGCCTCACAATGGAGTCCCCTGTAACCAAAATATCGAGTTGTGCAGCTGTTTGCCTTATGGCCTTACAGATTGAAAAGCCATGAGATGTGTCTGTTTGTGTCATGGTGAGTGTTCATTTAGCAGAAAGCTTTTGAGGTTGCTGTGGATATTTATTGTGGCTGTAACACCCAGGAGGCCTTTGGGATTTTAGAAAATTACATTTAAGATTCACAACATATATGTGTCTATGTTTCTGGTACAAAATATGTGTGGTTGGTGTTAGGAGTGTGTGATTTGTATGTGAGAGTCTTGCCTCCAGTGACATTGTGTAAGTACATCTCTCACATACCAGATCAGTTTGTTTAAGAGGTAGATGGTTGTCAGTAAACATGACACAATTGCTAAATTCTACAACATAGATAACAATTGACTTAGATTTACAGTGTCAGTGGCACAACAGGTAGAATGCTCACCTTTGGTGCAGAAGGCTGTGGATTTTATTCCCGCACCAGGGAGATCGATTCCTGACACCACAGTGCAGCATTGGGGAGGAGGGCATATATACCTCTCAACTTCTAAGGGCACAAAATCTGGACAAAGCCATAAATAATATGGGGACAAAGGCCCAAAATAGGGACAATTTTTAAATATTGTTATTACAAATTTAGCAAGCTGATAGAACAGCAGGTTTTGCATTAGCATGAATTTTCTGAACGGTCTGAAGTCTATAACTCAAATGTATGTCATTATTTTCCGACTTCAGTCTTTATTGATTTTTCACTGATTTGGTAGAAAACCACAATTTTATAAAAACAGACCAAAAATATGAGGCAAAAATCTGGACATTATGCAAGAATCTGTACAGTTGAGAGGTGTGTACTTTGGAGTGTGTCATCCTTCAGATGTGGTGTTAAATCGAGGCCTCATCTGCTTGAGCTTTTAGCAGTTCAGGAGGATGTAAAAGATCCTATGGCACCTATTGAAAAGAGTAGGGGAATTTCCCTGATGCCCTGATCAAATTTCCCATAGTAGTATAAATACCACCAGGGTCTACGCTTAAAAGAGGCTACTAGCCTAATGGGATTAACCCAGTTAACAAAGGATAAATAAAAATAAACAAACATTGCCTCAGGATGCCTATATCCTTGAAATTGGCTGCAGAGATATTTGGAAAGTGCATATCCATAGCTTCAGATCCTTGTTTCACGATAACTAAAGAATAGTGCATGATGGGTCTAGAGTAGACTCACTTGGGGCAGTGTGAGTATAGACTTCAATCAAGGCCATCTTAAGACTAAATGGATTGGCCAGTGGTCCTCAACATGCAGTGTTATTGCTCTTTGAGCAACTAAACCCTAAAGAATTTTGAGAGATAGTTTTTTAGGAAAAATTTCAGATGTAATGGGATCCTATCTCGCCTACATTCATAACTGATGGGCTCGGAGCCAATCCATCGGCTCCGACTCGGCCAACTAGGACACTAGAATGAAGTCTCTTATTGGCTGGGCTACCCTCTATCCCAGGATGCACCACACCTGCTTCCCCAGATCTCGTTTGTCGCTTTACAAGCTAGACGTGGTCTCGACTTGGCTGGAGCTAAGTGTACTTTTATTACCTTTTTCTGGTCTTTGACCTTGGATTTTCTTCACAATTTAATACAACAGCTGTTTTAACGGCTATTTCGTGTTTTTTTTGTGTGAGCGATTGAGTGTTTGTCGATCTTATATATCGGTTGGTCGGGCGAGGCCCGTTTAACTTAGAGGGCCTTTGCCCTTCTTAGTGGAGTGTCTGTGTTGTTATTTCCCTTTTTTCTTCCGGGCAAAGCCCGTTTAAGTTAGAGGGCTTTTGCCCGTTGTTGTGTTCCTTTGTGTTTGTCATTTCTCTTGTGAGGTAAATCTTCTCTCTAGAGAGCTCGTGCCTTTTTTTCTCGCGCTCTAACAGTCTGTTCTTTGCGCGAAATTTGGGTATTGCATAGTGTTATTGTATAAGTATGTCTAAAGAACAAAAATCAGGGTTCAAAAAGTACACTAGGTGCAATTATAAAATGTCTATTACAGACAGTCATTCTATATGTGTATATTGTTTAGGGCCAAAACATTTGCAGGAGACATGTAGTGTGTGTGTCATGCTTTTTCTACTAGGGTTCTTCAAGAACGAAAAAATAAGTTGATCTTGAAGGGTCTTATTAAGCCCTCTTTTGAGGAAGCTTTGGATTCATCTTCTACTGCTTCTAAAGAAAGGTCGCCGGCTCCGACAAGTCCGTCGGAACCGACTGCTAAGAAGCATAAGTCGACCTCTTCTTCCTCGGCTCCACTGACTTCGGAGCCGAGGGTCGAAGGGTCTGCCTCGATGCCTCTTTCCTCGGCTCCATTAGTTTCGGAACCGCAGGTTGGAGCATCGAGAGGCGAATCACCTCCATCGGTTCCGATGGTTTCGGAGCTGGTGGAGGTGTGCAGCTCAGACTCTTCCCCCCTCGGCTCCGAAAGCTCCTTCGGCGCCGATCCTTATTCGTGCTGTGCCGGATCCGGCGCCGATAGTGTTGGAGTCCTTTTGGAGCCGGTCCCCTACATTGTCTGAGCTGAGAGGAAAGTCATCTCGACCCCTTTCTACTTCCTCTAAATCCTCCAAATTGTCGGATTCGGATTTGGATAGGGTTATTCAGAGGCTTTTCCAGTCTCCAGTTTTTGCACAAATGGTCTCGGCTCCGGCCCAGTTGGCTTCGGAGCTGATCCCCCCTCCGAAACTCTCGATTCCTCCTCCAACCTCCTCAGAGTCGTTGGAGTCGGTGATGGTGGAGCAAGGCGGAGCCGTACGGTCGGAACCGAGACCCCCTCGAGGTCTATCGGCACCGACCATTGTTCCTACCCTGTTCTCGGGTTCAGGGTTTGGTACTGGGACTTCCTCAGCCGGGGCCGAGGGGAACATCTTGGGACTGGGTGCCTCGGTACCTAGTCTTCCCCTCGGAGCATCGGCTGCCGGAATTCCTAGTGCCATCGTGGTCTCTCGGCCAGTGATCTCCATGGAGTCTGGAGGTCCTGCCTTTGAGGCCATGAGGAGCGCGCTGGCCATGTCCTTGCCGGCTCAGCAGGCTTCCATCTCACCGTCCCTAGACCTGGAGACTGGTGCTTCTGGCATACTGCAGTCCCATGACAGCGGGGCCCCAGGGCCTGAGGACACCCCGTCGGGTTCCCTTCTTCCGGGGGGTCCGTCCGAAACAGCTTCGGATGAGCCTCCACGGAAGAAATTGTGCAAGAGGAAGCACGCAGACTCCCAAGATGAGTCTGTTACATCGGACACTGACCTCGATGACGCGGAGGGGTCCCCAAAATCATCTTCGGATGATGTCTCTTTCTCGGATATCCTTGAGATTCTGAGACAGAGAGGAGATTGGCAGGCCAAAACCCCTTCCGCTGAGGAGTCAGTCTTCCTCAAGGCCTTCGGGGCCCAGCCCTCCGCCTCCTGGGTGTCTCCGCCCTTCGATGAATTGCTTGATTTGGTTTCTCGAAGGGCTTGGGAACACCCTGATTCTGTTGAACCGGTGCCTGCAAGACCAAATAAATTTCTTTCAGCCCCCCCTCAAAAGGAATTTTTAACAAAAGGAGTTCCTGTAGATGCAATGGTGGTGGCATCTGCCACACAGCAGGACGTGGCAGAGGCTTCAATGTCTATCCACCCTCCTAATAAGGATTCCAGGAGCATGGATAGGTACGGGAAGTGTACCCTTTCTTCAGCGGCCTTTGCCTTACGGTCGCTGAATTACTTATGTCATTTTACTAGGCTCCAAAGGGACCTCCTTAAAGAGCTAATTGAGTCCCTCACAGGTAATCTACCTGAGGCGCTAGCCCACACTGTTGGCGCCCAGATGACTACCTTATTTTCCATTGTGAACTTGTCCATGAGGCTAATCTCGTATGCGGCCGAGGGGGTGAGTAGAGCAGCGGGAACAGGCGTCGCCCTCAGGAGACACGCCTGGTTACGCTTGCGTTCCTTTGCGGAGGCCTTCAAGTCTTCCTTCGCCGACGCCCCCTTTGATGGGTCATCCTTGTTTGGACCCAAGGTGAAGGACACACTGACTCGGTGCAAGCAGGAGGGCAAGACCTTGACTGCCGTTGGGGCCCGTTTTTCCGCTCCCTCTAGGCCTTACCCCAAGGCCCAGAGAGGAGGGAAAATGTGGTTCAGGAAAACTCATAGGTCTTTCCCTACTCCACCCAGTGATCCCCCCTCTAGAGGCAGGGGGGGGGAATTCAGGAAGAGGTCGCCCAGAGGCGGCAGAGGCCCCGTAACTCTGGAGACCGCGATTCCTTTCGTGGTTCTTCCTACACTCAACGCCCCTGAGTTGGTGCCCGACTGTGCAGCTCCGAGCCAGTCGGGGTCATTTTGGAACACCCACAAGCTTGGGAAGCTATTACCAGCGATCAGTGGGTGCTCCGATTATAACCGGAGGCTATCTCATTCCCTTCATCAAGCCCCCTTCCTTAAGGGAGATCCCGGACGTGCCACCCCGTCAGCGGGATCAGGCAGCAATAGAGGTTTCAAAGCTGCTAGAAAAGGAGTCATCCAGCCTGTCCCCACCGATCAGATCGGATCAGGAACTTACTCAAGATTATTTTTGGTGCCAAAAAAGACAGGGGACTTTAGGCCCATTTTGGACCTCAGTTCATTGAATTGCTTTGTGAAAAAGTCCAAATTCCGAATGGTCACTCTTCAGTCCATTCTCCCACTATTGGAGAAGGATGTCTGGATGTGCTCCATAGATCTCAAGGACGCTTACTATCACATTCTGATAAGTCAAGAGTCCAGGAGACATTTACGCTTCTGCCTGGGAGACAGTCATTTCCAGTTCCGAGCACTGCCCTTTGGTCTCACCACAGCCCCCAGGGTGTTCACAAAGTGTCTGGCAGTGGTGACTGCTCACCTGAGAAGTCTAGGATTCCAAGTGTTTCCATATCTAGACGACTGGCTCCTTACTGCCACCTCCAAGCATCTACTATTTCAGGCGCTCATGGCCATAGTCACCTTGGGCCGTTTCCTGGGAATTACTTTCAACTGGCAAAAATCTGTACTACAGCCATCTCAGCGTATTACCTTTATAGGCGCAGAGTTAGATACAAAAAGGATGCGCGTCTTCTTACCGGCAGCAAAAATTCAAGTTTTGCAGAACCAAGTTCGATCCTGCCTCCCTCTATCAAGAGCTCCGGCCCATCTGATTCTACAGGTGTTGGGCCCGATGGCATCAACTATACTCCTAGTCCCCTTAGCCAGACTGTACATGCGGGTGCTGCAATGGCTTCTGTCAGTTCAATGGTCCTATCAGGAACTCCCCTTGAACCACTTAGTTATGATTACGGAGAGTTGCCGTCGAGATCTGCGTTGGTGGCTCCTCCGATCCAATCTCGACCAGGGGCGACCCTTTATTTCTCAGTCCCCCGTTGCCACTGTGACCACGGATGCCTCCCAGGTAGGGTGGGGGGGTCATTACCTGGACAGGTCTGTCCAAGGCACATGGCAACCCCAGGAAGCGCATTTGCACATCAATATTCTGGAGATGAGAGCGGTACTTCTGGTACTACAAGCTCTCCATCACGCTCTCCCGCAAGGCCCGATTGCTATCCTATCCGACAACATGTCGGTGGTTTGGTATATAAACAAGCAAGGTAGGACCAGGTCGTACCCACTGTGCAGAGAAGCCATGAGACTTTGGCACTGGGCGGTAGCTACCAACCGCTTCCTAATGGCAACGCACATACCGGGGAAATCCAATGTGATTGCGGACAGACTAAGCAGGACCATCCTGTTACGCCACGAGTGGTCCCTCAACCAAAGAGTGGCTGCAGAAATCTTCGCCAACTGGGGTCTCCCACGCTGCGACTTGTTTGCCAGCCCCCTCAATGCGAAGTGCAGAGAGTTCTTCACTCTGATCCCCTCTCAGGGACAGATTCCCAGGGACGCTCTAACCCACATTTGGCCCCCCGGTCTCCTTTATGCCTTCCCTCCGGTTCCCCTCCTGCCGAGGGTGATACAGAAGGCAATTTACCTGGAGAGCGACATGATTTTGATTGCCCCACACTGGCTTTGTCAGGTTTGGTTCCCCTTCCTTCGGAGGTATGCGGTAGAAGGTCCATGGTTTCTGGACCCGGTGTCAGACCTGTTGACTCATCAGTCAGGACAGTCTCACCCATCTCTCAGGTCCTTGAGGTTGGCGGCATGGTTACTCCGCTTCCATCCTTAGTCAGAGACAATTCCCTCTCTCCGGAGGTGATCCACATATTGTCTTCCTCTCACAAACCTTCCACTGTCAAACTGTATTCCAGCAAATGGAAAAGGTTTGCCTTTTGGGCTCAGCAACGAGGTATAGACCCTCTTACCGCCCCAGTATCGGAGGTCTTGAATTTCCTGGCCTCTCTTTTTCAGTTGGGCTCCTCAGTTTCCACGATTAAGGTTCAGCTAGTGGCTATCTCTAATTTTCATGCTTCCTTTGAACCTTCTTTAATGTCACACAAACTTTGCAAGTCTTTCCTTAAAGGAGCATGGCTCCTTAGGTCCCCAATATCTCATCCTGTCCCCCCTTGGGACCTAAATTTGGTTCTAGCTGCCTTAACTGCCCGCCCCTTTGAACCAGCTGCTACCTGCGATTTGAAATTCCTGTCCTGGAAAACCGCCTTTTTAGTGGCCATAACTTCGGCCAGGCGGGTTTCAGAGCTTCAAGCTCTTTGTTCAGATCCTCCTTATTTGATATTTCACAAACATAGAGTGTCCCTGAAATTAAATCCCTCCTTTTTACCAAAGGTAGCTTCTTCTTTCTGCATTCAACAGGCTCTAGAGCTCCCTGTATTTTTTCCCGAGTTTTCCAATAACGCAGAATATATTCTTCATCAGTTGGATGTCCATAGACAACTGCGTTTTTATTTGAATAGAACTGCTCAGACGCGGAAATCAAATCAACTGTTTGTTTCCTTTGCAATAAACAAACTGGGTCAACCAGTAGCTAAAACCTCCATAGCTAAATGGATTAAAGATTGCATCTCTTTCGTTTATTCACAGGCTAACAAAGAGCTTCCCTTTCCAGTCAAGGCTCATTCTACCAGGGCAATGGCTACTTCTGTAGCTTTTCACTCCAAATTATCAATAGATGATATTTGTGCTGCGGCTACCTGGACTTCTCCGCACACTTTCATTTCTCATTACAGACTGGATGTGGTTTCTCGAGGCAGAGCTTCCTTTGGTTCCACAGTTCTCAGGAGTGTTTTCCAATGAGCCACCCGGGGTTTATGTGCTAGGGACGCTGTCCCATCAGTTATGAATGTAGGCGAGATAGGATCCCATTACATCTTTTAGTTATGTACTTACCATAACTTCGGATGTATGGGATCCATCTCGCCTACATTCATACGTACCCACCCTCCTTCCCCCTTCCATTGGGATTTAGAGGAAATGTAGTTCCATTGGAGATCTTCTCTTGAAGAACTTTAGTTGGTTGTAGTAACTACTATTTTTTCTGTGTTTGTATGTAAGTATGAAAGCGAACAAACAAGATCTGGGGAAGCAGGTGTGGTGCATCCTGGGATAGAGGGTAGCCCAGCCAATAAGAGACTTCGTTCTAGTGTACTAGTTGGCCGAGTCGGAGCCGATGGATCGGCTCCGAGCCCATCAGTTATGAATGTAGGCGAGATGGATCCCATGCATCCGAAGTTATGGTAAGTACATAACTAAAAGTTCTAAGTGCTTGGATCTATATGGGGCAGTGCTAACCACCACTGTGTGGTGAGCAACTTTTTGTAAACTCAATGAGTTTGAACAAACAGAGAAACTGACTAAACAAACAAAATGTTCCCCTGACTAATCAGGATATTATACTTAGAGCCCTGAAGAGTGATTCCCAAGCTCAGAATGAGATCAGGCTACTCTCTACTGCCACCAGAGCACAGTCCAAACCTTTCTTAATGTAAAATCGCCAGGAGAAGCAGAAGGTACAAAAAGAAACAGTATTATACAACTAAACTATGCACAAGCAGTGCCCACAAAGTGAAGAAATCAGCAAACAAATACTGCTAATTACAAAGGCACTTGAAAATAATTTAAAGTGCAAGGTCTCCTCAGTAAATAACACAAACATATAACACTAGTACAGTTAGAAATTGATAGAAGTACAATTGAAGCAGTTAAATGTACTTATCTGCCAAACATAACAGAGGATTGCTGCAAAACAGAGCATTATCACAGAGAGTTCTGGGTATATGAAAACTACATGTTTCCACTAGAAGACTTAGGTGCTTATCACTGCTAGAAAAGGTCAGGCCAGGTAAAGACCAAGGAAGTGTTACAATTTAGAGTGTCCAATCCACCTACAGCATGTCTTTGGGATGTGGGAGGAAACTGTAGCACCCGGAGGAAACCCACACGACCACAGGGAGGACATGCAGACTCCGCACAGAAGGCACCCCAGCCAAGGATTGAACAAGAGAGCTTCTTGCTGTGAGGCGGCAACACTAACCGCTGCACCACCGTGGCCGCCAAGAAAATAATACTGAATATATATTATTATTATGGTGAGTGCATCACACAAGCTTTTAAAAAAACAAATATTTGTCTAATAATGTGGAAGTATCTTAAAAAACTCTTAATATTGCATTTTAATATATAGTTATACAAGTCACATCTTACATATGTAAAATACTGCAGCTAAAGATGCATTTAGGTGTACTTAAAAATGTTTATACATCTGTGACTCACCTTGCTGTCATCCACAAACCCAGTTACAAGTTCGGTCTTTAAGGCTTCCTGGTAGGTGAATATGTTGTGTGAGCTTTTCTGTACCAAACTACAAGTCAGGTTGGTTTTGGAGAGGAATATATCTTTTACATTATTCTGAGTTTGTCTGTTATCCACACTAAGTGTGATGGTATGCAGGAAAGCATTTGGTGATCCATCCTTGATGAAGTGATCAATTCCTGAGACCAATGAGTTAATGAAAGCTGAGAATAACATGGTGTTGAGTTCAGAAGTGTGGCACATGATGTCTATTGTCTTAAGCTTTTGCAGTTCTGCATGAATTAATGTCATATAGACAGCTGTTTCTAAACAAGTTTCCAGGGATTTATATGAATAGATAGCATTATCAGCGTTACTGCAAGTCGATGCTGTAGCTGTGACTTTTATTTTGCATCTATCATCACTAGTTAGAAATGTTTCCCTGTTCAGTGTTACTGCAATGTTATGGTTCCACATAATGTGCAGCTCTTCAGGTGAATCAGCATCAGAAAATGGAATACAGGAGGGAGAGTCTTCAGTGTCCATTCTTAGAATGAGAAGCATGTCTTTGATTTCTGGCGTATTCGTGGAAATGATAAGGTTTCTTCTACTTGACAATGAAAAGCAGTAATCATCTCTTTTGTCTTCATGTGAAAGAGGTTGCTGATTCTTTGTAATAAAGGAGTTATATAAAGGAAAGGCATGACTTATAATCTCCTTTGCCAGGACAGCCTCTCTCTTAGATCCTTTTATGGAAGCAACTATGTTGGTAAGGTCACGGTGGGTCTGCACATCAGCTCCCGTATGCTGAAAACCAAAATAATGCAGAAAGTCCTTAAAGAGCTGCAGTTGACATGCATTTAATGGAAGAGTTTCTGTTATGATGTTCCGATCATCCAGAAAATCTGAAACTGTTTGTTCCAGAGCATATACCTGTGTTTTAAATCCAGCTAAAATAACTTTGAAATTGCCAGGTATTTCATCTGCAGATATTACCTCAAATATTTCAAATCTTTTTCCAAGATGATTGTGTTTGGATTTTATCATTCCCTTGAACAGTTTCCATTCTTTATCTGCATAGGTTTCTGACTTGCATTTGAATTCCTTCTCAACTATTAGATCTTGAAGAATTTCCTCAGCTTTCATAACCTGCTCTGAAGAGCCTCCACTAATCTGGAGTTCCATGCCTAATACCAAAGTCACCATGACATTTGCTTGCCTAAAAATCTCAAGTGTAACTTCATCCAGATTCAGAGAGCCGAGAAATTTTCTCTTGTAGAAGGAAAGTGCCATTGTTGCCGACATTATTGAAATGATCTGAAAAATAACGGCATATATTTAATAACTTCAGATTTCATTCACATTCATGTAAGCATCCATTTAATTCTCACATTGCTGGACTAGCAGTGGTGCTAGCCATCATCTGATAAATCACAACTTAAGAAGCAGCAGTCGCCTAACTGTATGTAGGTATCTTAAATACCTGTAATGGAAAGGATTGACTTATAGATACACGGGTATCATTCTTTGACTCAGAGGTTGAGATCAGGCATTCACTACATTACAGCATCCATATAAACGTTATTATATGCTGTAGGTACAATCTGACTGTAAGGCATATCCAACAGGATGCAGCCGTGTGGAGCGCAAGGCTTTACAAACCTTCCCCAAGCATTAAATACGTTACCTGCTGCATGTGATATGGATATGGTTGGGTAATGAATGCATTGGAGGGGGTCCTTATTTCAGAGGTGACCCAGAGCTCTGTGTCTCTAAAAATATTTGTAGTCATTACTGAAGAAGAACACCCATACAACAGTTTCACAGCCAGTCTTTAATAAGATATAAAACATCAAGCACTGGAAAAGGTCACTGAAACATACATCAGAGCCAGACGTTCATTCTCCAGTGGTATATTTCAATGGCTCATTTGCTCATAAATAAGGTCACTTGGCCACATGAATAAGAAGCCTTAACATACAGTTAAAACACTAAAACTAAAAACAAATTAAATAAATATGTTACCTGCTGTCACCCTTGATGTTCACATCCCACCCCACCCCCTAGTAGGGAAACCTCCATAAAAAAACGTAAAGTTTGACTGCTGAATCCTACACTAAGGCACTGTACGAGCACATCTACTCATGCATGAATCATGCCATTTCAAAAAGAACCAAGATGGTCTCCTCCAAAAAAGGAACCCAATCTGGTGGTCCCTTGCCATAAACAAACTATACAGCAGAAGGAAGAAACTGTTGCAGAAAAGAGGAAAATCCCAGGATGCAAAAATCTCCCTTACCAGCCTCAGTAAGAAGCTGAGATCCCTCATAAAATCTTCCAAAGCTAGTTATGAAAATAAAATTGCCAAAGATTCCAAAGACAACCACAAGGCATTCTATAGTTATGTCAAGAATCTAAATGGCAATGCTCAGATCTGCTCTGAGCTGCAACAGAATGGCATTAAATATACTGAACCCAAGGATATTGCCATTATCCTGGCAGATCAATTCAGTGCCAACTTCACCCCCCTCTCACCCCCTAAAGAGCCCATCTCAATATCCAAAGGATTACCAAATAATGATAATCACAGCCACACAGGTAAAAAACGCACTCTCCAAAGCTAAGAATATAGCATCTATGGGACCAAACGACACCCTGGGCTGTGTACTACATGGACTACAAAATGAACTGGCACCTCACCTAAGTGTCATGTTTAATCATAGCCTCACCTTAGGCTTCATGCCCAATGAGTGGCGCACAGCTACAGTTATCCCACTCCACAAGGGGGATCCACCTAGGATCCCGGGAACTTTCATCCTATCAGTCTGATGAGCCTGATCTGCAAAGCCATGGAACGCATTATCTTGGAACTTATAAACAAAGACAGTGGCAACCTTCAGACACTGGACCCCACCCAGTTTGGTTTTGTAAAGGGCTGATCTTGTCTCCTCAACCTGATTGACATCTTCGAATCAGTCTCCAGAGCCGTGGACGAGGGTAAGGCAGTCCACACAGCCTATCTGGACCACGCCAAGGCCTTTGACACCATCCCCCACTCTGGAATCATAGATAAACTTATTAAGCTGGGCATTATTCCCTATGTCACTCGATGGGTTGCCAACTGGCTTACTGACAGAACCCACACTGTAAAAGCAGCCGACTCAAAATCCAGCTCCAGACAAGTGACAAGCGGAGTACCTCAGGGTTCAGTCCTGGGACCGCTCTTGTTTGGCATCTACTTCGCTGAAGTACAGGCCAGCACTAAGGGACTCTGGCTAACAAAGTTTGCAGATGTCTGCAAACTGGGAGCCATTATTGAATCCCCAAATTATATGGATATTCTACAAAAGGGCCTTACAGAAACAGATGCTTGGTGCCAGAGCCATGGGCTCAAGCTCAATGCCAAGAAATGTATAGTTATCCCTTTGGGAAAAAACATGTACCCATGAATTATCACATAAGTGGCAGTACACTAAACACCAGGGACACAGGTGGACAGTGGTCTCACCTTCGATAACCACATAGCCACAACAGTCAGGAAATTCTTCTGTGTGGCACATCTAATCACTAAGGGCTTCTCATCCAGGAAAAAAGGAGGTCATTGTCCCACTATACTCATCCCTCATTAGACCCATTATAGAGTACAACGCCCCATTTGGTATATATCTCACAAGACATCTGCAACAACTGGAAAGGCCACAAAAATACCTCACTAAAAGAATCACAGGCCTAAAGCAGATGCCTTATGCTGACCATCTAAAAAAAACTCCAGTTATACTCTGTCGCATATCGCCTATTCAGAGGTGATCTCTGATTAACATACAAGGCCATGTCAAACCCAGTGCTGTTGGACATGCTACACTTAAAGAAATCCCAACCCTTCAGAGCCACATTGCTCCAGGGATCTAAACCTGTTCATGACAATGAATAAAACATGCTGGATGGATAGGTTCCTAACCCAGAGACTCCCCATACTCTGGAATAGACTGCCCATACATGTCAAGCTGAGTGCCTCTTTGGCCCTCTTCAAAAAGAACCTTGACGATTGGATGGGAGATAGGAAATTCACCCGGGGGATCACGTCCGTCGCCCTGCTAGACAGGGGACCAGAGAAGTAAATATTCTGGGAAGAAATAACCAGGGAATTGTTATGGCTTGGCTTGTATAGGCCCTAGGGTCGATAGCCTAGTACCAATCTATGAACCTATGAAATAAGAGGTGAACTCAAACTATGAACTTAAAATTTTTTAATCTACAAAAGTTATTTATTCGAATAAGCATCTTATTACATCATTTGATGTGAAAATTTACTTGAAAATACACTTATGTTGGAATTAAGGAAATAGTTATGACTCTGAGATAGCTATCCTTTCAAAATTGCTAGAACATTTATTTCTTATGATCACAGTTACTGGATATATACCTAAACTTATCTGACATGTAGAAGCCATAGACAACTCTACAACAAATCTGCTGTTCTACAGAGCATGCAATTACATGTTTTACCAGATATAGTATGCTGTTTTGTGTAGATGACTTGTTTTCATGAAGAGTAGAAAGGAAAACATTTTCCCCAAAAGTCACTTGCTGTTACGTAAAATTTAAAATGCTTTACAGAGTTAATTTATTAATGTCAAACTGATGTTTGCAATTATAAACACATGCACTTTGTATTCACACACACACACACACACACACACACACACACACACACACACACACACACACACACACACACGCACACACACACACACACACACACACACTTACATTGATACATTTCACTGCAAAAACAAGACTAAGATTTGTTTGTGAAAATTCAAAAATATTTTCTTTATAATGGCCCTAATCTACTGTTGTATATTGTTAAGGACATAGAAACTACAGACAAGTATGGGATGCTACTGCAGATTTTTTTTTTTTTGCATGAACAACTGGCGAAAGGGAAACTGATTGAGATCTTTGGCTAGTCAGACTGAAGGGAGGGTTCTGATCTATCTCATTTCCCACAATTGGTGGTTGACCAGGTGTGTAAAACCCCATTCTTTAACTTCCCTTTTTTCTGAGATGACCTTGTTAAAAAATAAATAAAATGCAGCTTTTCAAGTCATTGATTCGGTAATTTTTCACATTCACTAAGGTGCAGTGGTCAGGGCCAATTATATTAAGTGAGATTGTATATGCATGTGTTGGGCGGCTGCTGGAGGCATCCCACCTGAAAAACTGTTTATCCTGGAACTGATAGTTTTAACTAAACATTACTGTCTGGGATAAGTGTGTATCTATCCAGGGTTCAGATAATGTTTTTTTTTTTTCAGAGCAGTGCCATATTCCAAGGGAAGTGGAGAGAGAACCACATGGTGTAACTGCCCACTAATGAATATGTTCAGTTCAGTATATCCCATGCAACTGGTCTTGAGTAACTTTCTCAGTGGTGAGCACTTATTTATTTGGGGGAAGCAGCTGCATGATTATAGGCCTGGCTAAAATGTTTGTCCACAGAATATATGATCTTATAAGTTGATAAACAACATAAAAGTCTTTATCCTTAATGTTATCAGATTTATATGTTATATAGCATTTATGACTTATTTTACATTAATTTAACATCCTAGTTTACTCATATCCACACTCTGTCATTGGTTGTCTGTTTCCATCCCCAGTTGTGTGGTAGACTTTGTAGCTAGTGGCAGTTGTTCATGGAGTTGCTTTAGGGGTCAGCTGTGACTCGGAAGCATGGATGGATGGATGGATTTTGATGGCGCTCTGCACATTCTATAGTTGAGTTTCAGTGGGTGACGATTAGAAAATTCCTTTGGGCCAACCCACCCTTGTAATTGCAAAATAAAAAAATAAATAAATACAGTCATGCCCTTTCACATTTGCTTATTTACTATAATCAGAATGTAAGCAGATGTTTTGTAGCCATTCATATATGTGCAGAGATGCAGTCATGCAAATACTACTGCATATCCAAACCTTTCAGTGACTGGAAAAGCAAAGTTTACGGCTAGACAAATGACAACTACTAGTATCGTTTCACTGGTAGTGAAGGAAAACAAAAAAGAAAATCTGTATTTGGCATGCAGGCCTATCAATGACTGGAGCCGCACTCTTATGAATGAGCAAATAATGAACATGGAGGTTCTCAGCTGTCACAAATTTAACTTCACCTTTGTGTGGTTCTACCTGTGTGATGTTGTCAGAAGGCTACCTTCAAGAAGCAGCAGTCTTTTCTTGAGAAACAAAGGTAGGACCTTTAATAGGGTCTGCAGGCCATAGTTATAAACAATAAACAGTGGTGGGAGGGAATGCTAAAGTTACTAAACTAAGATTAGATTTGGGATGATTTACAACCAACCAACCAAGTTGGCAAAGATGCAGAAATTCTAAATTAAAAAAAACAAAAATATGCTTGTAAAACTGTTCTTAAATAAGAATTGGAAAGTAATAGCTTCCCATAAAAATTCATCAAGGATAAGTAACATAAAAAAGCTGGCATTCACATTACTCGATATAAACCCTGTTAGCACATCCATAAAGAAAACTAATAGTATTACTCAAAACTGGATAGGCAGATCTAAATTAAACTGGGCAGAATTTACGAATATGGCCCACACTTACATAATCTCACACAAACTCATGATGAATGATAAAAAGAAACGAATACAATTCCTAAAAATATGGAAAAATATCTTAGACCACATATTAGAATAATTTGGTACGGAAGACCCTCTCTCTAATAACTTTGAAATAAAATCTCTAAGCAGCATAATTCATTGTAAAATAACATGATTAGTAAAAGTTTCTCTCTCAACTATTAGTGGCACTATTTGTACAGTTATAAATAATTGATTTCAAAGCTTTAATTTACTTCTTCTATTATCTACTGGTCACCTTTTGTTTCCTAATATTATGTCTATATTACCTCAGTTTATTTAGATAAATGTCTTATTGTGTTGTCTAATGTCATTTGCTATACAGTAGATAGCCAGTTCTTTTTTCTTCTGTCATGGCAGGATGATAGAGACGATTTATGTTAAATGTCTGTATAATGTCTTCCATTTTCTTTCATTGTATGCTGTTTTTTTTTTTGTCATTGTTAACATTTAAATCTGAAAATGCAATTAAAATATAAGTTGTAAAAAAAACAAAACTAATAGACTGTAACAAAACTGTGCTTATCGCCAAATTTAAATTCAGATATGCTAACTGAAGCAAAAAAGTTTCATTTCCCTTCAAGTGAACTTCATTTACAATTTCATCCAGCCTCGTGATTGTGGGTGTGTTCATCATACCATGAAAGGGCTGCATTGTATTTAATTTCTAATGGCAGTTAATAAACTGAAAACCGCTTAAAAGTCTCCAGTGACTCTGAAAATGAAGTTAGATGTGTGAAACACAGTGCTCTGTCTCTCACAATACAACAGCAGTGTGACACTAACTATGTCACTGAAAATCCAGTCTTTCCTTATGCTGACTGTAAAATCCAAACACATAAGCTTTTAGAATAGGTAAAATCTTGTATCAGTACATAGTAACACTTATAGATGCAGTTAAGACTACTGCCATGTTTGACTAAAACACACATTGTCTTATATACAGGGCAAGAGTATCATTCATGCTGTAAAGGGACACAGATAATTATTTATTTAAATGTATTTATATGCCAGCATAAAGAATTATCTGCATTAATTTATTGAACTAAATATTCCTAGTGGGAAGTAAAGGAGTTTTCAGAATAATCCATTCTACCAATCTAGATGTTTATTTTTCTTCTGTATCCTTTATTTACAATTTAAAAAATATAAAAAACAACAAAATGGCTGCATAGAAGCTGCTGTACCTACCAGAAGCAAGCCCAGGAAGAGCCTTTGAAACAGACTACTCTGGTGGCACCCCAGAGTAAACAGGATATGCAACAAAAGGAAAAAATGATGGTAAAAATCAGGAAGGTAATTCCATACAGATAGAAACGCTCTCATCAAAGTAAATATGCAACTAAGAGGGCTAATTAGGTCATGCAAAGCTAACTTTGAGATTAAGATAGCCTTCCAGGTGAAAGATAACCATAATACCTTCTACAGCTATGTCAGAAACCTCAAGGGCATCACACAGTAATGTGCTGAACTGGTGGTTAATGGTGCCACATTCACTGAGCCTGGTGATATAGAAAACCTGTTAGCAGACAAATTTGGTTCCAACTTTACACCTTCTCTTCCCAAACTATCCTCTCAAAATACCCTCAGACATATTTCCCCTGCTATAACTAAGGAACATGTCCTCACTAAAGTCAAGAACACGGCCTCAGTGGGCCTGATAATATTCTAAGAAGCCTCCTGGAGTCATTATTTAACTATAATACTGAAACAGGCTTTGAGCCAAGTGAATGGAGGATTGCAATGGTCAACCCCCTTTATAATGGAGGACCTTAACAGATCCTGGAAACTACAGACCCATTTGTCTGACTAGTCTTAGCTGCAAAGCCATGGAAAGAGTTATCATGGAAATTATCAACAAGGACATTGGAGACTGCCAGATACTGGATCCATCCCAGTTTGGCTTTTGTCAAAGGAAGTTCATGCTTACTGAATCTGGTGTACTTCTTTGAAAAGATCACTAAGACAATGGATGAGGGGAAAGAAGTGCATAGATGTGGCTAAAGCATTTGGTACAGTACCCCACTCGGGCATTGTCAACAAACTTACAGAACTAGGTATAAACCCCTTTATAATATACTGGGAAGCTAGCTGGTTCATTGATAAGTCCCAGGAAGTTAAAATCGGTGAGGCCACCTCCACAAAGAGGCTGGTCACCTGTGGAGTCCCTTAGGGCTCTGTGCTGGGACCACTCCTCTTTGTCATCTATTTCTTGGATGTCAAAGACAATGTTAGAGGCCTTTAGCTGACCAAGTTTGCATTTGATTGAAAACTGGGAGTAGTCACTGAATCCCCCCAAGATAAGAACACCTTTCAGGAAAGGTATAACACAAAGAAACACTTGGTACCAAATCCATGGTTTAAAACTCAATACCAAAAAATGCATTGTAGTACTTTTTGGAAAGTCTACCACCCCGGGTAACTACGTCATCAATAGAACACCCTTAAAAGTTGATATCAGTCTTCAGGTATCTGGGACCTCATGTAGATAGTAACCCAACCTTCAACCAGCATGTGTCCAAGGTAGTAAGAAAATACTTCTATGTTGCTCAACTTATATGCAAGGGTATGGCATGTAGGTCCATAGAGGTCATCATACCACTCTACTCGACCCTCATCAAACCCATAATAGAGTATAATGCCCCCTTCAGCATGACCTGACCAGACACTTGCAGCAACTGGAATGTCCACAAAGTTTCCTTACAAAAAAAATACAGGGAGTCAAAATAATGTCCTATGCTGATTGCCTCAAAGCCCTGTCTCTTTATTCAGTATCATACAGACTCCTGAGAGGTGATCTTTAGCTGGCATACAGGACATCCCTGGACCTTGTTTTTATGAATCTTCTGCACATCTGCAAAACAAACAGCATCAGAACTACTAGAGGCAGTGTGCACATGTGAGCCTATCTGTTCTGAGACAAAGGAGGCATTTATGAGGATATCATCCACAGGATACAGGATGCCCCCCCCCCCTATGGATGCTGGCTAGTCACTCTCTGCAGTCACAATCTCTTGGTATCATTGGTTGTATCTCCCCTGTGTGGTGGGAGTCTCACCATCCAGGAGTAACAGACAGGGGCTACTCATGGTATTGGATTACTGGGCTGTAGCCCTTCCAACTGCAATACACACACCCACACACACACACACACACACATATATATATATATATATATATATATATATATATATATATATATATATACAACCACAGAAAAAATGGATAAATGGTGCAGAGAAACACCAATAAACAAGAAAGCACCACCACGAACCAAGTTGGATAGCCTCGCTCCGTTTAATGTACAAGTGACACACATTAATGCAAACCATATGTAATAACCTTACATGTTATTACATGTGGTTTGCGTTAATGTGTGTCACTTGTACATTAAATGGAGCGAGGCTATCCAACTTGGTTCGTGGTGGTGCTTTCTTGTTTATATATATATATATATATATCAAAATGTTTTAATTGAAAAAGCAATGAGATCAGCCCTACTATTTTGCAGGGGGGCTATGCACACACACACACACACACACACACACACACACACACACACACACACATATATATATATATATATATATATATATATATATATATATATATATATATACACATAGAGAGAGAGAGGTCTATGTCAGATGATCAACTGCTAGACTTTTTGCAAACTCAAAAAAAATATCGAAGAGACCATATGAATGAGTTTCCGAAAACTCAAACCTGTGGAGGACTTAGGCCTGGGCCCAGGGGCATGCACCGCTCCCTTTTTAAAGCTAATGATACAGAAATTAAGTTCATTCTAAACAAGGGACTGGTTAGCGGTTGCGTGATGTGGGCTTGGTGGCAAGGAAATCGGCAGGCGTACATTATAGCGTACACTATGGCCAGCCATAAAGTAGTAAAAAAAAAAAAACTCTCATTGGCTCACTTCATGTTTAAGGTCACGTCATGGTGCTACTCATTTCTGCACTTGCAGGGAGGGGTGATGACTGATCCAGTCTAGTTATTATTGGCTGCAGGTGTATTTGGTGGGCTGCTTAATTCCCGTTAAATACAGCTGCAGTCAAACCCCATTTATTTTTCTTTCTCTCCGTGGAGCTGCTGATCGACCGTTTTTCTTTTCAGTTTCTGTTACATTTTTATTTCAAGGTTCTTCTGCATGGGGGTTGGACCGATCTTTCTAACTTTTTGTGTTGTGCAGCATGACCAGTGCGGTAGATGCACACTGGCATGGATCATTTATGGTACTTAAGTCGTTTTGCTATTAGGAATGGCGAGGTGGCAGAGCCTATAGAGTTGGCTCCTTTTATCCACCCTTCCTATTGCCTGGGTAAGTACTAGGCCCTCATTTAAAGTCCAGTTCCTAGCAAGACAGATTGCTGCAGTTGTAGAAATATGGTCTCTGGTATCATTGTCTAGTGACTTCTCAACTTGTGACTCATAATCAGCTTGCAAGTGTGTTTGCATTAATGCCAGGCTGCATTCAGATTTTTAAAGGCTTTCTTTAACTCTGAATTAATCTGTGGAGCAGGCCTTCCTTGCACATTTGCTCTGTTCAGTATAGTGCATATTTAGCAACTGTAAAAAAATATTAGAAAGTACTAAACCGCAGTCCGAGTGATTTATTTCACAGGATCACTGTGTCATAGCTATTTCTGTTCTAAGCTTTATGTTTTTTTTTTTTTTTTGGCCAGTCTGTTTAAAAACTTTTTGGGATGATCTTTTGGGCTTTTCTCTTTCCAAAACTGATAGCAGTGATGATACATGATCACTGAATGCAAGAGGTTTATCTTCTGCACATTGCATGTGTGACTACATTTGAAGCAGATCTTTTCTATTATCACATGTTTGGAGTTAAAATTAATAAGTTTATGACAGGATAGGAAAAATATTCATATGGTATGCTGTATGGAAGGAAATTGTGTCTAGGATCCCAGTGCATGTTAAAGTCACCAAGATAAAATGCATTACTGCATTGTAAATGTGAATAATAGTAATAATAAACCTGTTTACAAATTTGGAATTAGATGGAGTTTGGTAAAGGAGGCTTACTTTGACTTCATCGTTGGTTTGCATGTGAATGAATTATTACACAGTTATGGTCGTGACTTGACGAGATGATTGTGCAGTTAGTACTGTTTACACAGTTATGGTCGTGACTTGACGAGATGATTGTGCAGTTAGTACTCTTTACACAGTTATGATCGTGACTTGACGAGATGATTGTGCAGTTAGTACTGTTTACACAGTTATGATCGTGACTTGACGAGATGATTGTGCAGTTAGTACTGCTTACACAGTTATGGTCGTGACTTGACGAGATGATTGTGCAGTTAGTACTGTTTACACAGTTATGGTCATGACTTGACGAGATGATTGTGTAGTTAGTACTGCTTACACAGTTATGGTCGTGACTTGACGAGATGATTGTGCAGTTAGTACTGTTTACACAGTTATGATCGTGACTTGACGAGATGATTGTGCAGTTAGTACTGTTTACACAATTATGGTCGTGACTTGACGAGATGATTGTGCAGTTAGTACTGTTTACACAGTTATGGTCGTGACTTGACGAGATGATTGTGCAGTTAGTACTGTTTACACAGTTATGGTCGTGACTTGACGAGATGATTGTGCAGTTAGTACTGTTTACACAGTTATGGTCGTAACTTGACGAGATGATTGTGCAGTTACTACTGTTTACACAGTTATGATCGTGACTTGACGAGATGATTGTGAGTTAGTACTGTTTACACAGTTATGGTCGTGACTTGACAAGATGATTGTGCAGTTAGTACTGTTTTGACTAGTAGAACTCCTCTACTTGCTCAAGTTTAAGTGTCTCACTTTGGAAGGAATTATGCATTTCCTGAATGTAATGAAGGATACTGTCACCATTCTTCAGCCATGACTCAACATCTTTACGATCGTGTTCACAAAGATAAGAATCAGTAGTTACAGTATTGTATGTACAGGTAGGGCAAGCACCATTAGTACATGCTTTACTATTGCTGGGTGCTAGGCCTACTACTGTATTAGCTCGATACATTTATGCTTTACATATGATTTTGATGATGCTGGGAGAAATAATAATAGACAACACTGTTAATTGGGTATGCTACTGGGGTATTGTAAAATGTTCTTACTTTTAAACATTATGTGACCTGGGAATAGTCACTATAGAAGTTCTGAGTTCCTAGGGGTGATGGACTTGAAGAGGGTTGAGACCCTCCAATTCCAGCCACAGTATGTCTACAGCTTAGTAGTGCTAGACCAGCATGATACCTCCTTAGTGCTTACAGAATGCTGGTCCAGCAACAGCAAAGAGTTACTCCATCATTTTCAAAAACAACTACACAGGCAGGTGGTTAGAATTGTAGCTTTTTCCTATGATACAAGCCTGCTACATGTTTAAGCCTGACAGAAAATCAGCATTTAGTAGTCATGCAGAATGACCTTCAAAAGTTTTGCTTATTTGTCATAAGATCTCAAATAAGCATCACAGCAAGAGGTTCTCTGGTTCGATTCTCGGATGGGTCGCCTTCTGAGCAGAGTCTGCATGTCCTCCCTGCATTCGCATGTGTTTCCTCTAGTTACTCCGGTTTACTCCCACATTCCAAAGACATGCATCTGGAGCTTTTCTCCCCAGGTCTCCACTGAAAATAGGCTCTGTCCTAGTCGGACTTTTCAGGTCAACATATGTTAAATAAACAAAATAATAAAAAATAAATTAAAATAACATTGTTAGAAGTTCTGCCCAGATTTGTTTTACGGCTCACTTGCATGCTGCATTAGAAATTAAACATCAGAGTGCAGTAATAAAGCAGTATCAATCCTTTTCAGCAAATGTTCCATTCTTTGAAATGTACTCCATTCAGTTTATTTCCTTGAGGACACTTCCACTAAGTGAAACTTATGAATGCCCACTTTTTCAGAACTATCATTTTATGTATGATTTGTTGATAGGATGGGCAGATTACTTGCTGTGTGTGTCAGTTTTGTTGTTGTAAATCATACCTCTCAACTGTCCAGATTTTTGCAGAATGTCCAGCTTTTTGCCTCATATTTTTGGTCTTGTTTGTTTGTTTGTGTCTTTCAGCTTTTCCCGGTTAGGGGTCGCCACAGCGGAACTCCGGTCCGCTAATGATTGGCAGTTGATTTTTACGTACCGGCTTGCCAGGCCTGACGCACAACCTTCAACGAAGGTACGCCCATTCACGCATGTCTCCATGCAGAAGACACTCTAGCTGAGAATCGAACCGGACAGCGTCTTACTGTGAGCCGACTGGTCTAATCATCAGAAAATTTGTGTTTTTTCTGGCAAACCACTAATGACTGAAGTCACTAAATAATGGCATTCATTTGAGTTTCAGACTTCATATCCTATAGAAAATATATGATAACTGAAATCCTGTTATTCTAGCAAATGTCTGGTTGTAAGAGCAATGTTTAAAATCTGTCTCTTATTTTTTGGACTTTGTCCCCCCATAATTTTAGGTTTTGCCCTGATTTCTTGCACTATGAGGTTGAGAGGTATGTTGTTGTTGGTGGTGTGTGTGTGTGTGTGTGTGTGTGTGTGTGTGTGTGTGTGTGTGTGTGTGTGTGTGTGTGTGTGTATACAGAGGGTGAGCTTCCCTAACCATGAAAGATGGGGATTATTTTTTCCAATTACTAATTGTTATTACTGTCTAACTATACTATATGAGTTAGGAGTTAATAACTGTCAGGTGAGGAACATGCAACAGAAGGCTTGCCCCCGCAGAAATTATTTTTATGTTCATAGCCTTTGAATTCTTTTAGTATGTGCTCAGTATGTTGGGCTGTCATTCCAGGTGGCTTTTCAATAGACTGGGGCCAGTGAATGAGTTTTCAGTGCCTTGGCCATTGTTAAGTTGACCTAAATCCTGAGTACCCATTGTAACTTGTAAAACTGCTTATAGAATACTGTACAAAGATTACTTTATACCACATCTGATATGTTAAGCAATGAGAAAATACAGTAGATAGCATTGTGTGGCTTGGCTCAGATTAGCTCGGTGATGGGAGTAAAAACAGATTTATTCATACACTTAGAATTATGCCTAAAAGAAATAAAATCCCTGTTAAATAAAGTATGTAAGTAAATCCCAGCAGACCTCAGAGTATCATATAATACTACAGTCAGTTTATGGAACTGCAGACCTACTGTAATGTTATCATTACAGCAACTGCATACCAATTCACAGTTGTTTTAAGGGACAGTATGATTCCACATAATGTAGCTTGTATTGATTTACATTACTTCTTGTCTCATACAGGCTTAGAGCTAAATAATGTCTCATAAGAACCTGCTGAAATAGCTCCATACATGGAAGCACTAACTTTAGCTTTACTATAAGACTGGTGCTCTACCAACTTCTGGCCAGTTTTGCACACAACAAATACTCAGAAAATTATACGTATATAGGATGTTAACCTTAATGCTAAGGGGACATCAAGAATCTCAGCCCTGTCACCCAATACTGGTGGGACATTAATGTCACCATTAAGTAAACTTCCCCCATTAAGGCATGGGTGAAAGTTTGTGGTCTTCCATTTTAAATGTTGCTGTGCAATTTCTCTGCTTGATATGTAAAGGCTGCCTATTCTGGAAATGGAGGCACACAGGTTTACATACCAATCATGCTGTTTGGTGTGTTTGATATTCTAATATAAGTTTAAGTCTCCAGAACTGGTGTTTGCTTTAAAATTATTCTATTTAGGGTGGATAACGTCTTAGAATACTGGCTTGTTCATAAGAAGGGATCACCCCTGAGGAGTCTTTGTGAAATAAAGTGTATGGACTTAGCTTTCACTCGGTCTAGTGAGGAAATTTGGCTGCATTTTAAGAATGTTTAATTGTTTAGTGAGGTACATGCTGAAACAGGCATTATATTCAGTGATGACCCTAATAAGGAAGGAATCATTAGACCATGGTGGGATAATACAAAGGATATATTTATATTTATAAAGCATTTTCTAACCACCACAGAGGCAAGGGGGTTGGTAAAGAGTCTGTTATCAATATAGCCAGCCAAGTTTCTGACTGGCCCAGATTTAAGAGGATTACATATGGGTTTTATATATTGCCAATAAGGTCTGTGAAATATTTTAACAAAGCATCTTGTGTATTTAAAGCATACACTGCTAAAAAATTTTATTTGTGAAATCATAATTAGGACATGCTATTATTCGTATAGTGGCTAGATTAGTGGTTATTTGACTTGCAAATCTGAATACCCTGAAAAGATGAAAAGGTAGACACTGAAGGTTTTTAGGTTAAACACAGAGTCAAATTCAAGATGAAACTAAAACAACATTAAGAAAAGCTCAGCAAGTATATAGTCAGGAGATATTTATATGGAAATATCTATTTTAGTAACGTCTATAAGATTCATACAATTACTAAACTGAGTATTTGCTTTTTGGGATTTTTTCATAACATCTACTTAATTGTTCAGTTACTTTTACTTAACTGAATTTCACTATTTCAGCATACATCATTATTAATTTACCAAAAAATTACTTAAATTTACTATGGCATTTGTTGTGGCTAATATCACCTTCAGCGGGATTGTTTCCTAGGTTACAACAATGCACATGCCAGCTATGCCACGGAAAGGGACTGTGACTTGCCATGGGCATCCAAGCATCTCTTTCAGGCATATGTTGAAAAAACAACTTGTACTGCTGTGTGCTGCATAGGAATTACCTGTTTCTACTACCACATCCACAGCAAAATAAAGTGCAACTGAACATATAGTGATGTCTTTTTATACATAATATCAGAACATCATATGGTGATCTTTCCACATTCCCCAAACCCAGTGTCCCACTTTCCTGCTCCCACCCCAGTAGTCAACTAACCAGACTGCACCCCCCCTTTACAGATTCCTGGATCCGCCACTGCAAACATCAACCCCCCCAGTCTACCTTTTTTTACATTTTTGCAGAGGGACAAGCACCCCTGCAGCCCTCACACCTTCTGCAAATTATATATACCAACTCTAAGATCACACTACAGTGAGGTAAATTTCTTGATCCTCACTGTACCGTGATCTCCATTGAAGAGCTTCGAGTTTTCAAAAACTCGACCATATGGAGTTCGAGTTTCTGAAAACTTGATCAACTGACAGTGACCCATGTATGTATGTATGTATATATATATATATATATATATATATATATATATATATATATATATATTTTTTTTTTCCATTTCAGGATTTGAAACTTAGTTCTGATTTCTGTAAAGAAAAAATGTGAGCTGATTTGGCTGGGCTACTTTGAAAACAACCCAACCTTTATACATACACCCCCATTGTTAATAAGGTGATTATATATATTTCACAAGTCCTCCTGCATTTTCTGGTGCTAGAAATTACCTTTCTATGGGTGTTGCTAGGGGTGCTAGATGAAGCAGTGAGCAACCTTGCTGATTGTCTCCTGCTATATCTGATGGATAGTATGAGGCAGTCTGAGTCAAAAGTAAAAGAACACAGACTGACAGCAGTCAAGATTGATGATACCACCTCCACTAAGAGATAAGTCACCAGTGGGTTACCTCAGGGCTCCATGCTATTTGACAGCTACTTCTTGGAGGTAAAGGTTAATGCCAAATTCCTTTGGCTTAACAAGTTCATAGATTACTGCAAATTGGGAGCTGTCAAAGATTTCCCCATGACACAAACATCTTACAAGTGGGTCTGACACAGACAAATGACTGGTGCCAAAGTCATGGACTAAAACTCAATGCCAAGAAATGCATTATGGTGCCTTTTGGGAAACTGCCACACAAGCTAATTACTCCATAGATAAGACACCCCTAAGAGCCAACCCAGTAGTCAGGGATCTGGGAATATATGTAGACAGTAATCTGGCCTTTGAACAACATGTGGCCAAAGCAGTAAGAAAATCATTCTGTATTACCCATCTTATAAGTAAAGGCATGGCATCCAGGTTCAAGGAAGTCATAGTGTTGCTTTATTCAGCACTTATCAGACCCATTATTGACTATAATGTCCCCTTCAGCATGTACCTGACCAGGCATATGCAGCAGCCCACAAAGATTGCTTACCAGGAGAATCCAGGGTATAAACACATTGTCCTATTTTGATCACCTTAAAGCCTTAGGTCTACACTCTGTCTCTTACAGGTTACTGAGAGGCAATCTATGCCTGGGATACAATGCATCCTCAGATCCAACTCTGATGAACCTTATGCACATCGGCAAAATGAACAGATCTAAGGACTTAAATTTTGCTTGTGACATAAATAAGACATGTTGGCAAGACAGATATGTGTTTCAGAGGATCCCCATACTCTGGAACAGGTTCCCCATCCATGTGAAGCAGAGTCCATCACTAACCATATTTAAGCTTAACCTTGACCAATGGATGAGAAAATGGAAAATTAATCCTGCCCCCCCCCCACATAACCTCTAGAAACTTCCTAACTAACATACTCCCTCCTAATGAATTCCCATGATACATAGGGACACAGTCAGTTTGGATTGCATGGCTACGCTTGCAAAGGCCCTGATGCTCATTAGCCTAGTATAAAACTATGAACCTGTGAACTATAAAGAACTGGAATTTTTTTTTTACATTAAATAATTTTTAATAGTATTCTGCATGCCAGTGCCTGTCAGCTGTAGGACAGTGTGTGTGTGTGTGTGTGTGTGTGTGTGTGTGTGTGTGTGTGTGTGTGTGTGTGTGTGTGTGTGTGTGTGTGTGTGTGTGTCTGTGTGTGTGTGTATTTATATCTGTACATCTCTGCTGAATGACGAGTGAAGGCATGATGGCAGTTTAACAGATAGTTTATTGTACACCCAACACAGCTGCTTCTGCATGCGCATTCTACATCTTACTTGTTACACATGCTCAGTCAACTGGCTTAATACCGCCCCCCAACCTGGAAAGTTCCTTAAACTACAGTGACTGATAAGGTACAGATAGCATAGCTTAGCACAGTGTTCTACATTCTCTGTCTTTACCTTGTGCCCATTGTAAATACATTCACAAATCTGCATTGACTTTTCTTGGGACACTTTCAAGAATTAGACATTATATAAACAATTCAATACTGGTTATCTGACTACAAATGCAATTTACTGTACTTATCTAGGAATAGATTTGCAGACTCTTCCTGCCTTTGTCACATATAAATTTTGAGCATTAGTAGAAATACGATCTATCTCAGGAGATTTATTTGACACAGAAACATCATTTGGTATATTGGAATTATATTGGTTGGGAGGTTGGCCTAATGGTTAAGGTGTTTGTCTTACAAACACAAGGTGCAGGGTTTGAGTCTCACAAGGGATAATTGGCTAGGCTTAAAATGGCTCTAAAGGGCAGTTAGCCTAGTATTAACCTATGAACCTATATGAACAAGACTGTCCACTCTCTGGAATTTGATCATTTAGTCAAAGAAATGGAATCAGTGGTACACACAGTCTGTTGTGGCTTCACCTCTGGCACAGGTAAAATAATGAATTATGTAAGAACTTGGTTCAACATAAATGTCTTACGATTCTCTTGTGAGCATGACCTTTCGAAGTTTGCATTTGGACAACTTCACCTTGCAATAATGGTCGAAGAGGTTAAGTGGTTCTGTCATAGCATACCTTTTGTGAATAACTTTTTTTGATAGCTGAGCTTTGACTGCCTCATTGCTTTTTGTGATTGGCACTAACAGCCATTTGTCGATTGGAAGAGTTGTTCATGTTTTTCTGAACATCAGTCTTTGAGCAGGTAAACCAAGCATCTAGTCATGAGGAATGTTTCAAAGATTCAGTAAATTAAGAAATACATTGGTTCCTTCCCAACTGGACATTTCCATCAAATTCTTCGCATTATGAACTGCACGTTCAGCTAAGCCACTAGCTTGTGGATATTCTGGACTACTGGTTACATGAATAAAATCCCAAGATCTAGTTAATTCTTTAAAACGTTGACTGGTAAATTGTCTACCGTTATCTGATATGACTTTATGCGGACTTTCATGAACTGAGAAATGTCTCTTTAATTTTATAATTACTGAGCTAGACGATAAGTTATGATGTAAGTCAACTTCGAACCAACCAGAGAATGTCAACTAGTACCGGATAGTGTTGACCATGCCATCCAAAAATGTCTACAGCAGCTGTGGACCATGGTAAAGCAGGGATTAGGTGCAGTTGAAGAGGTTCTTTCTGCTGATGAGGTTTACTACTGTTGCAAACTGAACAGGAAAGTGTCTCTTTTTCTATATCTTTGGACACTGGGGGCCACAACACAATACCTCTTGACCTACTTTTAGTTGATTCAATGCCTGGGTGACCTCTGTGCAGGATTGTTATGTATTCCTTTTGCAATGGTGTAGGAACTACCACTTTTGGACCTTTCATAATGATACCATCGTCCACAATGAGTTCACCTCTGTATGGGAAATACTGTTGAATTTCAAGTGGCAAACTTGTCTGACGTGTTGCCCATCCTTGTTTAATAACATGACACAGTCTTTGACAAACTGGGTCTTTAGCAGTATAGTTTCTTAACTCATCAAGCTGTGATGATGAAACGCAGTTAACTTCCATAACTTCGAAACCTGCTGTCTCGTTTTCATGCTGCTTGGACATCTTTCTGGGTGCTCGAGACAAAGTATCTATCTGCAGGATACATGTTTACCTTTGTTGTAAGCAATACTGAAATTGTATTTCTGCAATCTTAACATCATACGTTGCAATCTTGCTAGAGCGACATGCATTGGTTTGTTTAAAATTGTAACCAATGGCTGACAATCCATTTCGGTCTGAACTGGTCTTCCGTATATATAGTCAATGAATTTAGAACATGCAAACACAACTGCAAGAAGCTCTTTTTCAATTTGTGCATAGTGCATTTCTATCTGAGTCAGAGTACAAGATGCATATGCAGCTGGAATGCCTTCTTGAAGACATGCTGCACCAAGACCATATTGCGAAGCATCACAAATGAGAGTCACTGGCTTATGAACATCATAATATCTCAATGTAGGCGGACTGGAAATTCTCTTTTTCAAAGTATCAAATGCTTCTTGATGCTGCTTATACCAAGACCATTTTACATCTTTGCATGTTAACTCATGTAATGGAGCTGAAAGCTCACTAAGGTTAGGAATGAACTTTCCCAAATCGTTAATCATACCCAGGAAACGTTGTAAAGATGTGGCATTTTCTGGAACTGGCATTTCATTGATTGCCATTACCTTCAATGGATCAGGTTGAAGGCCTGCACTTGTGAACTTGTGACCAACATAGGCAACTTCTTTCAATTTAAATTGACATTTCAGAGGATTCAACTTTAGGTTGGCCTCATGTGAATGATCTAGAACTTTCTTAAAGTTCCTATTATGTTCTTTTCCTCCATTGCCTCTGACGATAATGCCATCAACTATAATGGTACAAGGATATCCGGCAAAATATTTGTTCCATAGCATGTTGGAATACTTCACTGGCAGAACTGATCCCAAATGGCATCCTCAAAAATCTATATATCCCAAATGGTGTGCTAAAAGTTGTTAATAAAGACAATTTGTAATCCAACAGAATTTGCCAAAAGGAATTCTTAGCATCTAGGACTGAGAGAACAGGGAATTTGGCATTAATCCTGCTACCTCCTTTACTGTACACATTGGGTGATGAGGACGTTTAAGAGCTTTATTTAAGTTACGAGGATCAATACATATTCAAATATCATCTGAGCTTTTCTTATGGGATACTACCATAGACGATACCCATTCAGTACGTTCTGACATAGGAGTCAGAACACCAGAATTTACCATTCTGTCTAATTCTGCATTAACTTTAGTCTGCATTGCTACTGGAATCTTATGTGCTGGTTGAACAACTGGGTTTTTATCATGGTTCAGCTTCATGGGATATGTAACTGGAAGCTTACCAAGTTTATCTGTAAAGAGATCAGCATACTCTTTGAAAATATATTTTGCCAATGTTAAGTTGTCAATCTCGCCTTCATTCTTGCTGGATGGGTTCGGAGCCGATCCTCAGCTCCGACTCGGCCTATTACCGGCTCGAGGCTACCCTATATCCCACAATGCTAGGCGCTAACTACCCAGATCTCGTTTGCCACTTCAGCTACGAGGTGCGTTTCTTACTGGCTCTGCAGGTTGGATTTAATTTTTCTTAAAAGTTCTCTAATTTAGTCAGTTTTTCAGATAGTTTTTGTTAGTACCCATCCCATCAGATTTCCTTCTTTGCATAACTTCCTTCCGGTCCCTTTAATCCCTTAATATCCTAACCCCTTGCTTGGTTTAAAAGGTTAGGACTTTGGGCTCATTCCCCTTTTCTTTAAATTGTCAGGTGAAATTGTCTGTGTGACTGACTTAGATTTGTTTTAAGGGGTGTCTGTGTGTGTGTGTGTGTGTGTGTGTGTGTGTGTGTGTGTGTGTGTGTGTGTGTAGTTTTGTTGTTGTCCTTTATTAGGATGTCTAAAGACACCAGGGTCTCAGGCTTCAAGAAGTGTGACTCGTGCTGTCAGAAAATGTCACTGACAGACGGTCACACTTCTTGTGTTTATTGCCTGGGCCCTCTGCACATGCAGGACTCTTGTTCTGTCTGTCATGCGTTCAGTCCAAGAGTTCTGCAGGAACGCAGAAATAAGTTAATTTTGAGAGGCTTATTAAAGCCTGAAGGTTCCCCGACCAAGTCATCGTCGGGGAAACCTTCAAAGCCTTCCAAGCCGTCAGCTCCATGTTCAGAGCCTTCGACTGGGGGTGCCCTGACTGCTTCTACATCGGCTTCGGCTGGACCCGATGTTTCTGAGACACCGTCTTCTTCATCGGCTCCGGCTGGAGCCGATGTTTCTCATACACAGTCTTCTACATCGGCTCGAGCTGGAGCCGATCTTTCTAAGACTCAGTCGGCGCCGATAGTTGTGTCGGTGCCATCTGCCAGCCGTAAACGGTCCAGGTCTCTGTCCTTAGTATCCGTTCATTCGGCTCCATGGTCTCCCTTACTCTCTGAGCGGAGCCATCAGTCCCATTCCTCTAGGTCTTCCAGGCTCTCGGACCATGACCTCGAGAGGGTAGTTAGTAGACTTTTTAAGTCTCAGGCACTAGCCCAGATGCTTCATAGCCCTTCTCAACAGACAGTGGCTATTCCCACTCCATCTTCGATTCCTCCTCCGACTCTTCCATTGAGTTCGGAGCCGGAGCTTCTGGGAGCCGTGGCCGTCGACACGTCGGAGCCGATACCTCACCTTTCGGCTCCGTCGTCAGCTCTGGTCTCTTCCATGGTCCCATCCTTGGAGGGATCTGGGTGCATGGACTTCCTCGTCGGCTCCGAGGGGGCGAGTGGCATCGGACCCTTGTCTGACCCCGTTCTCCCTCTCGGAGCTTTGGCGCTGGTGAGTTTGGCCCCGACAATGGCTTTGGAGCCATCCCTCTCAGTGCCGGGAGGGGTCCTTATCTCTTCGGAGCAGGGACCTTCTACCCTGCCTAATAGGGGTGCCTTTGAAGTCATGAGGAGTGTGCTGGCCCCTGTGCCTGCTCCATAGTCAGCTCCCTCAGCTCCTTCCTCTGTAGTGCCTGCTGCGGTCTCTACCCACCCTCTCATTCCTGACCGTAGAGATCCAACTCCTCAGGTTTCCCCATTGGGAATATCCTCCTCTTCCGAGGTTTCCCCTGATCCATCAGGGGAACCCCCTCGGAAGAGGAAATGTAAGAGGAAGCATGTGGACTCCCCCGAGTCCATTACATCTGATACCGACATGGATGAGTCGGAAGGGTCCCCACGGTCCCCCTCTGAGGATGTCTCCTTTTCAGACATCCTTGAGATCCTTAAGCAGAGGGGGAACTGGTCTACCCTCAATCCTTCCGAGGACGAGTTGGTTTACCTAGGGGCGTTTGGCTCTCGCCCTTCCACCTCCTGGGTGTCTCCACCCTTTGACCCCCTCATGGAAGTGGTGGGGCGGAAGGCATGGACAGCCCCTGATACATTGGAACCTACCCCACGGAGGCCTTCAAAATTCATAACAGCCCCTTCGGACAAACAGTTTTTAGCCAAGGGTGTCCCGTTTGATGCCATGGTGGTGGCTGCAGCCACTAAGAAGGAACTGGCTGATCCTTCCGTACCTGTCCATCCTCCTAACAAGGAGTCTAGGACTATGGATAGATACGGCAAGCGGATGTTTTCTTCAGCGACCTTTGTCATGCGGTCGCTGAATTACCTGTGCCATTTCACCCGCCTTCAAAGAGACATGCTCAAAGAGGTGGGTGAGGCCCTACAGGATTCAACAGCTGCGGGGTCTCAAGACAAAATCAACTCCCAGCTGGCAACCCTGAATTCCATTGTTGACTCCTCCATGCGGCTTATTTCCTACGCGGCCGATGGGGCAAGTAGGGCTGCAGGCTCAGGCGTGGCCTTACTGCGTCATGCCTGGATATGGCTTTATAACTTTGCAGACCCCTTCAAGTTGTCCTTCACTATCTCCCCCTTTGACAGTTCAGCTTTGTTTGGACCTCAGGTGAAGGATACTTTGACCAGATGCGAGCAAGACGGCAAGACTCTCTCTGCCGTGGGAGTCCGTTTTTCCACCCCGTCTAGACCATATCCTAAGGGTCAGAAGGGTGGGAAAATGTGGTTCCGTAAACCACAAGAGGTCGTGCCTGACACAAGAGGTCAGTTCCCCTCTAGAGGCAGGGGGGGAACAATAACAGACGCTGCCCTAGAGGCAGAGGAGGTCCACAAAATCAGGGTAGCAGAGAGTCACTCTCTGACAAACCCTTCCAGCATCCCTGAGAAGCTGCCCGACTGTCCGCCTTCGGAGGCAGTCGGGGGAAGGTTATCACTGTACCCAGAAGCCTGGCTTTCACTCACCCAAGACAAATGGGTACGGTCAATTATATCAGAGGGTTATAAAATTCCCTTTATCCACACCCCAACTCAGCCAAAAGGGCCCCATTCCAGACGTTCCACCCAGTCTAAGGGAACAAGCAGTACTAGAAATATCAAAACTGCTAACAAAAAGAGCCATCCAGCCAGTCCCAGCAGACCAACAAGGATCCGGAATCTACTTCAAGTTCTTTTTGGTACCAAAAAAGACAGGGGACTGGAGGCCAATATTGGATCTCAGCAGACTAAACAAGTCTGTAAAAAGAACGAAGTTCCGGATGGTCACGCTACAGTCCATTCTACCCTTTCTGGGTCAGGACAGTTGGATGTGCTCAGTAGACCTTCAGGATGCATACCACCACATCAAGATGCACAGGCACTCCAGGAGGTTTCTCCACTTCCAGCTGGGAGCCAGTCACTACCAGTTCAGGGCCCTGCCCTTTCATCTCACTACAGCCTCCTGAGTGTTCACCAAATGCATGGCAGTGGTTACGGCTCATCTGAGGCATCAAGGATTCCAGGTGTTTCCATATCTAGACAAATGGCTCCTCACTGCCACCACCAGGCATCAGCTTCTCCTCTCCAGAGATTACACCATTCATACTTGCAAAGGGCTAGGTATCTCCATAAATTTCTAAAAGTCTGCCTTGTCGCCTTGTCAGTCTATTACCTTCATAGGCGCCACCTTGGACACAGTCCGACTCTCTGCAAAACTAACCGAGCAAAGAGTTCTAGATATTCGCAGGCATGTTCACATCCTCCTTCAGAACAACAGAATCCAGGCCAGGTTTGTCCTGAAGGTATTAGGTCTCATGGCGGCAGCCATTACACTACTTCCCCTAGCTTGTTTTCATATGCGCATCCTTCAGTGGATGCTTTTTTCCCAGTGGTCCTTTCAACAGCTTCCAATATCACACAACATCTTAATAACCCTGTCTTGAAAGAAACACCTTTCTTGGTGGATGGTCTCCCCTCAAGTCCTTCAGGGCAGACCACTTGTTCCTTCTCCCCCGGTCGCCATGGTGACAACGGACGCCTCCCTGGTCAGGTGGGGGGGGGGCATTTTCAGGGCAGGACGGTCCAGGGCACATGGCAACCTTTCGAATGCCACCTGCACATAAATGTCTTGGAGATGAGAGCAGTACTTTTAGTGTTGCAAGCCCTTCAGGACTCTCTTCCCATCGGGACTATTGCAGTTCAGATGGACAATATGTCCGTAGTGTGGTACATCAACAAACAGGGTGGAACCAAGTCCTATCCCTTATGTCGAGAGGCACTCAGACTTTGGCAGTGGGTGATCTCCTCTCAGTGGTTTCTGATAGCAGCGCACATCCCCAGGAAGTCCAACATCATAGCGGACAGGTTGAGCAGAGCCATTCTCATGCCACATGAGTGGTCTCTCAAGCAATCAGTAGTGGAAGAAATTTTTCAGAAATGGGGTCGACCTTGCTGCGATCTTTTTGCAACACCTCAAAACAGCAAGTGCCACGACTTTTTCACTCTCTTCCCTCTTCCCGGCCACCCCCCCAGAGACACTCTAGTCCACGATTGGTTCCGGGGACTTCTGTATGCCTTTCCCCCCTTTCCATTAATCACTCAGTTGATTCAGAAAGCTACCGCCTTGAGAGCCACGATGATCCTCATTGCTCCTTACTGGCCACGACAGATATGGTTTCCGTTCTTGCATCGTTACCTCTTGGGGCAGCCCTTGCATCTGGACCCAGTGCCAGACCTCTTGACCCATCAGTCGGGACAGCTGCACCACTCCCTCCAATCTCTCAACCTCACAGCTTGGTTGCTCCAATTCCAACCCTAGCCAAGCTTCCTCTTATTTCCCATTCTGTACGTGACATCCTTATTGCTTCCCTTAAGTCATCTACCAGAAGGATTTATGCCAGCAAATGGAAGCGTTTTTCCTTCTGGGCAGGAGCTAGAAATATGGATCCTTTTACTGCCCCTATCCAATCAGTCCTAGACTTCCTAGCCGAACTGTTTCACTCAGGGTCTTCTTCCTCCACCATCAGAGTACAGTTAGCGGCTATTTCGAACTTTCATGTAGGCTTTTCGGACTCCAGTATCATGTCCCATAAGCTTTGTAAAACCTTTTTTAAAGGTATCTTTTTGCTTAAGCCCCCAATCAGAGACCCCCCACCACAGTGGGACTTAAATTTGGTTCTAACTTCCTTGATTCTTCCCCCCCTTGAACCTGCGGCTTCCTGCTCCTTGAAGTTGCTCTCTTGGAAGACTCTTTTTCTAGTCGCCATAACATCTGCGAAAAGAGTATCAGAACTTCATGCCCTTTGCATTCATCCACCTTATCTAGTTTTCCATAAAGACAGAGTGTCTCTCAGGACTAACCCGTCCTTTTTATCCAAGGTTTCTTCTGAGGCGAACCTAAACCAGACTATCGATCTCCCAGTTTTCTTCCCCAACTACTCCAACAGAGCAGAACAAAAGCTGCATTTTCTGGACGTTCATCGTCAGCTCCGTTACTATCTGGATAGAACCAAGCAAGCTAGGAAATCTGGGCAGCTCTTCCTATCTTATGTGGCAGGGAAGAAAGGCCTTCCAGTTTCCAAAGTAACTCTTTCTAGATGGCTGGCCTCTGTGATTACTTTCATCTATGAGCTCAGACGCCAAAAACTACCATCAAGGCCCAGAGCTCACTCAACTAGAGCATTAGCCATGTCAATAGCTTTTCAGGCTAGATTACCAATAGATTCCATTTGTGTGGCAGCCACATGGGCTTCTCCTCATACCTTTATCTCTCATTACAAATTAGACATGGCCTCCCGAAGCCGGGCTAATTTTGGTTCCACTGTTCTCAAGAGTCTGTTCTGATGAGCCACCCAGGGTGAAGGTGCTAGGGACGCGGTCCCATCCAGCAAGAATGAAGGCGAGATTGACAACTTAACAATGAGAAGTTATGTACCTACCATAACGTTCCATGTTAGTTGTCTTCTTCTCGCCTTCTTTCTTGCGTCCCACCCCTCATCCTCCTAGCCTGGACAGACCTAAGGATTCCAAAAAAAGAGGAAAATGAAGCCAAGAACTTAGAAACAAAACCAGGAAGCGTCACCAGCAGCTGAAGTATTAATCCTTTATTAGGAACAAACACCACACTTAAAAAACAAGCGCTTTCACTCGGTGAAATACCGAGCTTTTTCAAGTTGTTCTTGTATTCAAGTAGTCTGTATTATATACAGAGAACAGAAAACCACGTGATTCATTTACTTAATTAAATTAATTAGTTCATTCCATCAGGAGTACAATTAAGGTTTCATACTGGAAATGTTAAAATTGTAAATAAAAACGGAAACGAAGGTATGTTTAAGAATATAATATGTAATAAACCCATTCTATATACAATAAAATATCCAATGGTTTTCGTGTAAGCGTTCATGTATTCTACTTGAATTATCAAACCAACCCCCACAACCAATTGTAGCTTGTCATTCTAAAATAAAATAAAGGTGTATATATGTGTGTACACAAGCAACTATTACTAAAGTGCCACTACTAGCTCATAAAGATAAAAATGTTAAAAGGTTGAAAAATGTGTTCAGTGAACCTGTTATTTAATAAATATGTAACCTTAAAAAATCAAGGTGTAAACATTATGTTAAAATCTATTAAAATCATTAGATCCATAGATATAAATAACAGTAAATAATCATAAAAAATGATAAGGTGAGTAAATTAAAATAGACCACTTAGTCCATCAAAACTGAACAAGTACCATGAACTAAATATAAATATAAATAAAAATAAGCGAAAGCGCTTGTTTTTTAAGTGTGGTGTTTGTTCCTAATAAAGGATTAATACTTCAGCTGCTGGTGACGCTTCCTGGTTTTGTTTCTAAGTTCTTGGCTTCGTTTTCCTCTTTTTTTGGAGTTCCTGGTAACGTTTTTATGGCCGAGGGAGCTGACCCAACTGACTTTGCTGATACTCCTCAAATAATGAGAAACCACTGTGATGATGGTCCGATTACTCATTCAGAATTTAACCAGGTTTTAGCTACATTAACTCAGCTCACTAATACTCTGAACGCAATGAAGACCAATCCGCCCTCAGCATTGCCTGGTAACCAGCAACATGCATTAGAGCAGAGGAAGAAACGCCTTCCGAATGCAACGGCAGGAAGAGCATTGACTTCACCACTTGACTTTCTGGGCAATTCAACACATGGTATAGCTGTTAGTCGCGAACAGGGAATTAATGTGCAAGGACTACAAACAGACTCAACGGATCCACAACCACCAAGTTTTAATTTTAATATTTGGACTGAACATCAATTTACATTCAACCAAGGTACTGTTATATCTAACACTACTAATAATATTGAGAATGATTTTGACATTCTGATAGATAAACTTTACGCTTATAAAAGCAATCAACTAGAGATAAATTATCTTAAAGAATGTGTGTCAGTTAAGCGTGTACCGAAGGGTCTACGCTTTTACAAGTTCCCGAACAACGTACAGCAGGGAACTCTGTATTACAATAAATTATGTGAAATTTTTGACAAGGCTGGTTTGGAAGTTCTGAATGTAATGATAGCAGAGTATGAGGCGAAAGCCAATACTCTGCTAAATGAACTCACTGTGTTAAATAATTCTTTGGTTAAAGACTCTAATTTTTTATCTGTTAAAATCAATTATGACAATGTTTTTAAAGAGGTGGATCAATTTTGTGTAAAGATTTTAAATCGCAAAATGCATAAATTAGAGAGAGACTTGATAGAGTATAGAGAGGGTGTGGCTTATCCTGTTCCTGGTAACGTACGTAGAGCCAACAACCAAATGCACGAGTTTGATAACCAAAGTGCTGTATTTGATGAACATTCTGGTGTTTTTGTTCAACCATTACGTAGGAGTGAGAGATTGGCAGAAAAAGAAAGGAAAAATTTTTACCAGGATTTTCAACAACCCCCAGACAGAGTAGGGGGGAGGGGGCAGAGATACTACCAACAAGGCTGGAACAACAGACACAAATAGTTCCACACAACACCAGTTCAGACTTAAGAAGGTTAGATGAATTTTGTTATGAGACTATAGAGGGTTGTACTATTGTCAGAAAAGATAATTTTGCTATTTACAATTATACAGACATGGCGGTAAATTACCACACCTTTGGGTTATTCACTCGAGGTTTTCACTACGTTCCCCTGCGACCTTTTAATTTAAATAATGCTCTTGTTGATTTAAAACTTTTTGCAAGACAGTTAAACTTAACTTTACATTTCGAAGGGCAAGCATATGTCAAGAACGAACTAACTCAAACTAGTACATTTAACCATCCTATCCACCCATCTATCAAAGTATTTGAGGAGTTAGTAGAGAGAGATCTCAGGATTTTGCATTTTCAGAATATACATTCACCTCCTATTAATTTGAAAGAAGATGAAGCTCTCTTAGTCGATTATTTGGCAGAAGAAATAATATCTAACTGGGACATCAAATATCCACCTTTACTAGGTAAAGGACCTTCTCAGACCCTTGAGCATGTAGTTGAAGCCAATTCAAGATTACACAATAGTTTCATTTACACTTACTCTTTGAGTTCTTCCGAGATTGAGAATGTGATACGGAAACACTGGCCGGTACTCACTTTACATGATGAATGATGAATTGAATAATTTTGTTCACCCACACCCTAGCTTTGTAAGGAAAAGATATGTCAACCTTAAACAATGGTTTGAAAAGAAAAGTACAGGTAAATCTACATTAGATAATCACAAACCAGGCACTTTTAAATGTGGTGCCTGCAAGCAATGTACTGCCATTCTTAATGACTCGACTATATTCATTCCATCAAGAAAAATTATTTTTCAAAGCTAGTTGTTATTTCAGTTGTGCAACCAAGGGAGTGGTGTATCTAGGGGTATGTGTAGTGTGTTCCAGTTTTTAAATAGGAAAGACAGAGAGATCTCTTAGAAAAAGGATCTATGAGCACTTTTATGAGGTTTCTAAAGGAAAATAAACCAATGCTTTCTTTAAACATTCTGCATTCTGCCCTAAAATGCAGTTAGAACAAGTAATACCAGATGCCAGGGGTGGTGACTGGGAGACGACACTGGAATATCGTGAACTTCTGTGGCAATTGAGATTAGACGCTGGTAAGCCACATGGCCTTAATGATAACATTAATATTAGTAGTGTCCTTAAACTCAGGATGGCTCAACTGTAGTGTTTATTTCAGGTCGGACTTGGTCCATATTAGATATACTATCCACGCAAAAGCACAAGCACTTTCCGTTACATACTTACATATTTATATTTATATTTAGTTCATGGTACTTGTTCAGTGTTGATGGACTAAGTGGTCTATTTTAATTTACTCACCTTATCATTTTTTATGATTATTTACTGTTATTTATATCTATGGATCTAATGATTTTAATAGATTTTAACATAATGTTTACACCTTGATTTTTTAAGGTTACATATTTATTAAATAACAGGTTCACTGAACACATTTTTCAACCTTTTAACATTTTTATCTTTATGAGCTAGTAGTGGCACTTCAGTAATAGTTGCTTGTGTACACACGTATACACCTTTATTTTATTTTAGAACGACAAGCTACAATTGGTTGTGGGGGTTGGTTTGATAATTCAAGTGGAATACATGAACCATTGGATATTTTATTGTATA